>NC_069501.1:541027349-541327349 GCF_027579735.1 Bombina bombina | reverse complement strand
TTGCGACAGCAATACTCCTTCAAATGGTCTACTAGAGGTATCCGGCACCTGGGGGTCTTCTTGTCTCATGACAAGGAGGTGGTCCTCAAGGAGAACTACCAGACCTTGCTGAAGGAAGTTGATAAACACCTGAGAGCCAAGAAATATGATGAACTCTTTTGGATGGGTAGAATTGCAGCCCTGAAGATGATGCTGTTACCCAAGCTAACGTACATTATGCGATGTATTCCCTTCCCAGTTCCAGAAAAGCTGCTGAAAAACTTCCAGACCCTTTTCAATGGATATGTCTGGAATAACAAGAGGCCTAGAGTCGCTGCCACAACCTTACAGTCCCCCCTGGATCAGGGAGGGTTAGGCTTGCCAAGCGTGAAGATGTACTATGAAGCTGCAATGATCTCTCATGTCTCAGCCTGGGGATGAGACCTCCCTCAAACGAGATGGAGGGAACTGGAGCAGGCGTCACTACCAGCTTATATTGATATATCTGATCTGTTGTGGTTCCCCCCGCATCTTGCCGCCACACACACTATCTCTAACCCAATAGTGAGAGGATGCCAAGTACTCTGGTATAAATTGCGACACCACGCCCAGATCGCCCCCCATCCTTCTCCTATCCAGCCCATACTTCAGACCCTCCCTAATATGAGACTGAACTGGTGGCGTCAGGTGGAGATTTTGACAGTAGGTGACTTTTATGTAGGGGACCGTCTCCTAACGCAAAGCGAGATGGTGGCAAACTTTGAGGTCCCACGGCATTTGGAATTCGAACTCCTAAGATTAAGATCCCTGCTAAAGGCTTGGGGGTTCCTGAGAGATACCCCGTGGGCTCCTATGGCTTGGGAATCTAGATGGAAAACGGGCCTCCAGACCCATAAACCCCTCAAGGCACACTATAGATGCCTACTGATTCCCCCTACAACTCCAAAGACGAGGCATATGCTCTCCTGGGAGGCGGATCTAAAAACGACATACTCCCCTAAGAAATGGACATTGGCCATCACCAAGACCAAGGCTGCTCTACATTGCACCACGATGTATGAGCTTTACTTTAAGATGCTTACTAGGTGGCACCTGGTCCCGACCAGATTGCAGACCCTCTATCCTAATCACTCCCCCTCTTGTTGGAGAAATTGTGGTGGCACTGGCGCCCCACTACACACGTGGTGGACTTGCCCCAATCTAAAGTCACTCTGGAGTAAGGCCAGTAGGGTCTGTTGCTTGATGGGTCTTCCAGAGATAGTGGATCCTGGAATGGCACTCCTGCACTTGGGTTTGGAGAAAGTGCCCCCGCACAGGAGAACCCTTCTTATATACATACTTACCTCAGTTAAAATGACAATTGCCAGGAACTGGAAAAAAGTGCACCCTCCGAGTGTAGTAGAGTACTTAAATTTTGTCAAGAGTCCGGCGCCAGTCAGAAACTTTCTGCCTCGTCTGGGAACCCTGGGAAGCTTACTTACAGAGCCTCAGAACTAAACGTTAGGACCCTCTGCCCCTCAATGTCACTGGTCCCTGATATGGGACCAGGACGGTCTCTGCGCTCCCTTTCACCCCCCCTTCCCTTCCCCTCCATTTAATGGGCCCTTCCCCTCCCCTTCCCTCCCCCACCTAATCCACATTACAGCTCTCTAAAGAATACCTCCTCCCCCCTCTGAGGGGGTGCTTTAGCCCACGACAGTGCAAAGATAGCTACATTTAGGTCTGACTCCCTGAGGGCGGTGGCCCTTGTCGGCCCTCGCGCTCTCGCTCAGCTACTTTTGCACGCAGTTCCATCACTATAACCGACTGCTAGCGTAATTTCACTTTAAAAAGCAGAACAAAAGGCGGAAAACGCCACATTCTTAACCTACCTGCTGACAACGACTCTCCCTACCTGTGAATAGTGGAGAACTGTGATGGGATATAGGAGCTAAGCATAAAGACTCAGCCTGATAAACAATGTGCTGACGATTACGATAACAAACAGCACAGTTTGTCACAACTAATTGAAGCGAGCTAAAGATTTAATTATAGAAAGAAAGTATAAATATATAGCTCGTAGCTTCAATTCTATACAGAGATAGACAAACTGTGAATACAAAGAGTGACAAACTCGACTGAAACCACTTGATATAAACCTCACAGCTTCAATTCCATACAGAGATAGACAAACTGTGGATATAAAGAGTGACAAACTCGACTGAAACCACTTGATATAAACCAAACAGGAAAAATAAAAAATAAAAAATAAAAAAGCTCAACAATACTTAAATATATATGCTTATGGAAATATAGACAGCTGTATATATATTTTATAATTCAGTATGTAAGAAAAACGAATGAGGTGTGTATGAATTGAGTGCATGATACGTTGTAACTTAATATAGAATCACAGTTACAAGACTAAGAACAGTATCGGTTTTTCTGTGGATACCAAAACAGATTACTTAGTAATACTATTCAAATCACATTTCAATGTTCCATTTTATCTTAACATTGAAATTGATTAAGAGTCAACCCAAATAGTACATACTTGCCAAATAAAGAGATAGAATTATATCGATCACACAAGAGATATCATAGATCCAGATCGATAGTTATCACAAAACAAGAAAATGAATGGTGCGCATATCTAATGAACGAAAAACACATTTAAAGGCAAATGCTTGAGGGGGCTCAAAAACAAAGTTAAGATAACAAATAAAGAACGTATATGCAAAACACACGATTACATAAAAGAACGATATATACAGCCAATAAGAGAACTGCAACTACTGAATGTAGAACAAATAATAAATGAAGTGGTTCAAGTAACATAAATACAGGATGATGTGCATACGAATGAGGGTATAGTAAACCCAGCAACTGATGTTACGAGTGATTTAAAATCACAGGAGTCTATGACAAAATAAGGACAGTTGTGCAGAACTGCATGATTACCCCAGAACACTGATTATAATAGCGCATATCCCTTAAAGCAACCACAACCTAGGTTGTAGATAGGCTTTATTAATATTGAATCACAATCAGAATTATACCTTAAATCATATTCTACAGTCCAATAATCCGGGAAGCATATCACATTATGTTTGGTAACAAGTGACGTCAGCCAGAAGTATTCAAATAAAAGCACATATATCCACTCTACTATATTGACACCCTAGAGACCAGATAACACATTAATTTACTGTCCGGGTAAGGTGTGAATTCAGCAAAATCACACTTACCAAGGTATAGAGCAACCGAGATCAATAGTACCATTTACACTGAAGAGACTAGAAAATAATAATGGTTTAAAGGCCAGATTAATTGATAATAGTGCTCTTGAGATACAGCTACCAAGGTTAAACTACAATTTTAAATGTGTGTGTTTACCCATATTTTAAATAAATAATAAAAGTTAAATTTTAAAATTCTTTTTTTGCCCCTACCAATAGTCTGGGCACAGAGTGCTATTAGTGCATTATTCTTTCAGGGATCCTCAATCCCATTTGTTTGCCAATGTGTGTGTAAATTAATGCTAGCACCACTTCTCACAGGAGAAACTGAATAGAGATGCTGATATAAAGAGCATCCAAAGACAAATTTGAATTGGTGGGAAGTTTGCCAGAATAGTGCCCTTGTTACTTTGTGTGGGTAGTATACACTCCACACTTCACCTCTCACTTAGGAATAGTTGGACCCTTAGAATTGTAAGGAATGGAGGTGAAAACCTGGTTATGTTATGCAATATTCCTGTCACTTTAACATAATGCGAGATGTAACTCCTGTAACTTTTGTGTTTACTCAATATTTGTAATATTTGAAAGAGTTGTAATAATTTATGCTTATAATAAAAATATTAAAAAAAAAAAAAAAAAAATCCTAAATATTCTCTGGTACTTTGGGCAAATTTTAATTTGAAATTTCTGGTAGTTAAGGGGTTAAAAACACAGTAGAAGTATTGCTAGGGACCCACAGGGGTCAAGCCCCGTGTTTGGCTTGCCGTAAACAGAAGTAATGAAGCAGCGATCTAAAGACTGCTGCTCCATAACCTGTCTGCCTGCTCTGAGGCGGCGGACAGAAATCAACTGATCGAATACGATCGGGTTGATTGACACCCTCTGCTAGCGGCCGATTGGCCACAAATCTGCAGGGGGCGGCATTGCACCAGCAGTTCACAAGAACTGTTGGTGCAATGATAAATGCTAACTGCGTATGCTGTCAGCATTTATCGATGTGCGGCGGACATGATACGCTACATCGTATTATGTCTGCTCGCATATTAATAAATTGACCCCTTAGAGCACTTCTAGTCCCAAGCAGAAACTGACTCTGATTCAATCAGCGGAGCTAAGTACACATCTGAGTCGTGCCACTAGCACTGCAGATTGGATTAGTGGCGGTTTCTGCTTAGGACCAGCAGTGTGTAATATTTTGTGTAATATGATATCTGTTGTTTTTATTTATGTATTTATTTATTTATAATTTTACAATTACACATAACACTTTTCTGATGATACATAAAAATACAAAATAATTTTGCATACAGGTAAATGCTTTATATGCTTCAAAATCAACATAAATGATAAGAAAGCCAGGTTTATGGTCTCCCCCTCAACTCCTATATCTCTTAGTGGTGCTAAGGGGAAGGGGTGTTGCTGAAATAAGGGGGGCCTGCCACAGACTTTCCCCTCGGGCCCTGAGAGGTCTAGCTATGCCTTTGATTGGCTAAATAATAATGATTAATTTGCTGATAGCTAATGCACCTTGCAAATGCAAGTACTGTAAGAAGCATTGGTAACATCCTTCTAGTAGCTCATAATGGCTTAGGGGCCAAATCAGACCCGCCACATGTTTTTGCACGGTCTACAAGCTAAAAATGGTTTATACATTTCTATATTGTTGAAAAAAAGCAAAAGAAGAATAGTATTTTGTGACACGAAACGGCAGAGTTGACCATATGTGGCACTCTCATTGATTTGCGGTACTGCTTGGCACACTACAATATATTTGACAGAATATTCCCAACTCCAAGAAAAGCAGTTTTAGGAAACAATAGAAAATTTTATCAGTAAAAACATTTGGAAATGTATTTTTTCTCTTTTGTTATAGAATTAACTACATAGGGCTATATTACAAGTGGCACGCTATTGTTAGTGCGGTTTGCGATAACCAATTACGTGCCTGTGCTAACGTGTGTGTGTATTACAAGTTGAAAGTAAACACGTTCACTCGAGCGCAAACTAAATTTGCGTGCAACGGGTTAGCATGAGTGGAGACCTAGGGGCCGAATTATCAAGCTGAATGGAGCTTGATGCCCCTGTTTCCTCATGAGCCTTTAGGCTCGCCGAAAACAACAGTTTAGAAGCAGCACTGCTACATAACTGGTCCACTGCCTCTGAGACTGCGATCTTCAATCCGCCGATCCTATACGATCGGGCTAATTGACACCCGCAAATCTGCAGGGGGCGGCATTGCACAAGCAGTTCACAAGAACTGCTTGTGCAATGTTAAATGCTGACAGTGTATGCTGTCGGCATTCAGCGATGTCTGTCGGACATGATACGCTACAGCGTATCATGTCGGACAGACAATGATAAATCGGCCCCCTAGCGTAAAGAGTTAAACAAAATGTGCACCAAACACAACATAAATACATCAAAATAAAGTGTTACACTCATTTATTCACTATCTGATAAAAAGTTTTTTTTTTTATAAATATTAATATTTTTATTATAAGGGTTAAAAGTAAATGGTATATGACAATGTGTTTGAATGGAAAGGGCTATATTGTATGTGCCCATCTTCCACCATCTTCCAAAGGTGCATAAGAGCCTGACGGATGTTCAGGGACGGCCCATTGTGAGTGGCATAGGGTCCCTCCTTGAACATCTGTCACAATGGCTTGATGCAATCCTCTATCCGTTTGTGGTTCGCTTACAGAGCCACATAAGAGATACGAAAGATTTACTGAATCTTATGGAAGACTTCAATTGGGAAAGCCAGTTCAAGTGGCTGACAATTGATGTCACGGCTCTGTACTCTTCCATTCCACATGGAGAAGGCTTAACAGCTATAACCTTCTTTCTAGAGAAATTTTCCTATTTTGATGAAACATTTATCAGGTACATTCTGAGAGTCACCAACTTTCTCCTCAATCATAATTATTTTAGGTTTAATGAGGATTTTTTTCTCCAGAGGTGTGGGACAGCAATGGGGGCCAAATTTGCGCCCTCATACGCCAACCTTTTTATGGGTTGGTGGGAGCTGTCCCACATCTATGGAGAAGAAAATGATCATAAACTATGTATCGCCTTTTATAGGGTACAGACAATGAAATGTCTGACTTTATGGCCAAACTGAATAACAACAGTATAGGCCTTAGGTTTACTCATGAGACAAATACTAGTCAGATACACTTTCTAGATCTTACCCTAACAGTTGCTGAAAATGGCAGAGTCAGAACAAGTACTTATCGGAAACCGATTACAAAAAACACTTTGCTTCACTCAAAAAGTTGCCATCCTAAGCAAGTTCCACTGGCAGTGGCTAAAGGTGAACTCATCAGAACAAAAAGAAATTGTACGGATGAGAGCACTTATCAGGCACAAAGCAGAGATCTTGAGAAGAGACTCTTGCAAAGGGGCTACCCCAAATATACTGTCAAGCAAGCAAAGTCACAGGTAGACAGACTGGATAGGAAGGCACTCTTACAGGGATCAGTAAGACCCTCCAATTCATCCACTGAGGAAGGAAAAGTTACATTTGTAACAGATTATAGCACAGATTACAAGAATATCTGTGGTATAATAAATAAACACTTCCATCTACTCAAAGCTGATGACAGGCTTGTAGACAGTGTGAATAGGGGCCTCAGATGTTCTTATCGGAAAAGCAAAACTATAGGAAATTACTTGGCACCCTCTGAATTGCCTAGGGTAACAGGCACGGAAGAAAGTTCTTGGTTAAGGCATAGGGGGATGTACAGATGTGGTAGGGCCAGATGTAAACCATGTGACAAAGCCATTATCTCGAATGAATTTCGTTCAGAAGTCACAGGTGAAGTGTTCAAAATAACTTCCTGCCTAAACTGTACATCCTCTTACGTCATATATGTTCTATCCTGTGTGGAATGTAAGTTGCAATATGTAGGACTCACCTCAACTGAGGTAAATGTCCGAATACGCAATCATTTGTCTACCATCAAAATGGGAGAGGCAACTACCCCCTTGGTCAGACATTTCAAAGACTCACACAATAAAAGCAGTACCACTCTGAGATGGCAAGCCATTGAAAGAATCAAAACCCCTTTAAGAGGTGGGGACAGGAATCTCATTTTGGGAAAAAGAGAGATGTATTGGATCTTTAGGCTCCAAACAAGAGTGCCAAGGGGTTTGAACTCCGAATATGATCTAATAAACTATTGGCAATAGTAACATATTAACAAACAGCATCTTAGAATTATATTCATATTCACACACTATTACTATTCCAGTATTAAGTACTTCAAACTTCCAAATTTCCAAAAATCACATAACATACTATTGGAAAAAATATTGATTGTCAGATAGAACATTTAGATAAATGTGTAATGTATACACTCTTCCGTACCTTACTAGTAAATAGAATAAATTACTAGAGAAGAAAAAGAAGTGTCTCTGTTATGTACTAGCATAATAATATTAAGTAGAAAGCATAAGGTACAATAAGTCACCAGTCCAGTGAAACTTAACAGAGGTCTCTCAAGCAGCTAGATAAAAGCTACACAAAGAATTTTATTTACTACAGGTACGGTACCCAATCAATTAGTGTTACAATTGAGGGACAAAATCAATACATAAAACAGAAGTAATGCACTAAACAGAATGTTTAAAAATAAAAACAACGTAAAATAAAATACCCAATTATTCTCACCCTCTGTAAATGACGGTCATATAGTGCAATAGGTCCAAGTCTTCATATTATTTATCTCACTTTTCCATATATATACTTATATTAAATACAAGAATGTAACTTTTCAACAAAAGATAGTAGTTGGTCAGCAGCATAAAGAAATCAGGTAGGGAAGAGGTTAACTCAGCACTTTAGTTCTAACATTGTAAATGTGTAATCATGTTTTAACCAATCAGAAATAACATTGTCTTTTAAATGGTTAGCACTGATGCACTCAATCAAGCTATGATTACGGCACACAGCCGAAACATGTCAGCTTGAGTACACAGTGCTCTATGTTTCTTTGCTGCAGGACCCCTCCAGGGACTTTTTAATGGATAACAAATAAAGTTGTTTTTAACTTACTCATCTGACCTACGGATCGAATTCTTTCTTCATTCTTTGTATATATATATATATATATATATATATATATATATATATATATATATATATATATATATAAATGCTCTCAATATATAACAGATGATGGGGGGGCGGCCCCTATCTCTGAAGAAGCGACCAATCAGGTTGTGAAATGCGTCAGGCTCTGCCCTGCCTTCTGACACACGACTAGCTAGGATTTGGCTGGCGGTCATTCAAACAACTATTTTATGTTTTAAGTTTTATGAATTGTTTTTAATACATTGTCCCAAATAGTTTTATCGGATACATTATAAAACAAATGTTTTGAGATAAAGTATTTTAAATCCATTAACAAAACAAGGAGTTGTACATTAGTAGTGCGGTTTACACATCCACTCTTGGGGAAGCTACGAGAGTGAAGATCCATGATAATGGAGCCGTGCAAGTCAAGACTGTTATAACAGACAAAGGAAATATTGTATAAAGAAACATCTGATAAATTTGCCTTTTTAAATTCCTCATAATCGATGAGGTTGATTCACGTGAGTGTGCATTTCTCTTGATCTATGTTGTTCATAGTCTGGCTGTGATATACTTCACTAGGAGCACTTTTCTTGTGCACTTGTCCTATTCCTTTTCAGCACTTGTGCAAGCAGCATAGGTATTTTCCATTTGGGACAGAGCAGCAGAGAAATACAAGTGCTATCCACGTTGGACATTTTACACCTAAAGGGGATCCGTTGTTTTCTTCAACCTGGAAACCTGATTTTAAGGTTGGATCTTTCACCGTGAGACTTTCTATATGTGGAAAGAATACTATATATAATACAATTACACAGTGAAACACATGTGTATTTATATATGTAATTATGAATATACATACATATATACACATATAAACACACATAAATATATACATTTAAATATATATTTAAAAATAAAAAGAACAATTATACGTGAAGAACATTGGAATGAAAAATATGAATAACTTACCTTTGGCTTTAGCACAGTTGGTCTAATTGAGCGATAAGTATTAGTTTTTTTTATGGGGAGTAGTCCTGAAGTTATTGCGTGATGGCTTTCGCTTGTGCACAAACAAATTACTTTTCACTTGTAATATGCGTGCTAACCAGCGCACAATCAAAGTTTATACTTCTGGCTGTGTATATTTGAGTAAAATCTCTAAATAGCATGCCACTTGTAATCTGGCCCATAATATCCTTGATTTTAAATCTTGGCCCGCAAAGCCTAAAATATTTACTATCTTTACCAAAAAAAGGGTTGCTGTCCTCTGGTTTAGGTGATGTACACTTGGATTTTATCTTAATTCTGTTTTGGGGTTAGGTAAGGGGCTTGTAATTAAGGTAACTTTACATTTTTATTTTACAAAAATCTACTAAACATTTTTTAAAAGCATATGTATATTTAATATGCAGTACACACAGACACTGAATAATTAATACCTTTAAATCACTGCTTTTTCTTCTTTTAATAGCTTCAGTTTACATAATCAACCTATTTATTCATAATTTTGTTAGAGGAGAGAATTTGGTAATCCTAAAAGGAAGATTACTTAAGAGTTTGGATTACTATTGTCATACACAGATACTTATGAAGTATTATCCAGTAATCCTATTAAATATTTTAATGTGATAATTTCATACTTAAAAGATGCTGAGGGTGTATTTTGTTCCACAACAATATATATGACTTGTATGAATATTAAAATACACTAATTACTTCATAGAAATGAAGGATAAATAACCACCCAATGGTATACAGAAGATAAAGAAACCATTTTCTGGAATTTCAAAAACATTTTAAATGAGGATTTTTAAAGGAATATTGTAGGCGATATAACCTGCTGTAAAGTAAAAGAACACATTTGCTATTTTGTTAAATCCAGTGGCAATTCTAGCGGATCCTGGGGATGAAGCTAAAGGGACATGAAACCCCACATTTTTATTTCATGATTCATATAGGGAATACAATTTTAAAAAACTTTCCAATTTACTTCTATTATTTAATTTGCTTCCTTCTCTTGTTATCCTTTGAGAAATGGTTTATATAGGCAAGCTCAGGAGCAACAGAGAACCTAGGTTCTAGCTGTTGATTGGTGGCTGCATATATATATATATATATATATATATATATATATATATATATATATTGATTGTGATTGGCTCACCTATGTGTTTAGTTAGAAACCATTAGTGCATTGCTGCTCCTTCAACAAATGATACCAAGAGAATGAAACAGATTAGATAATAGAAGTAAATTAGAAAGTTGTATAAAATTGTATTCTCTATCTGAATCATGAAAGATTTTTTGGGGGGTTTCATGCCCCTTAAGTAATTTTGTGTGAATATATATCTATATACATATATACACATCTAAACATAAATACACATGTATACACAAGTGTATATATACATACTGTACATATACATATTTATACATAAATGTATGTATATATACACAATATAGCCCTTTACATTCAAATAACCGTTATAACTTTTTAAAAAATATTAATGTTACTAATTTGTATTAGATAGTGTATATATGAGTGTAACACTTTATTTAAATGTATTTATGTTGTGTTTGGTGCAACTTTTTATTTGGCCCTAATCCTTTTTGCGAGGACTTCATTCACGCTAACCCGACTAGCGCAAATTTAGTTTGCAGTCGCGTTTACTTTCAACTTGTAATATGAGCACAAGTTATTGTGGGCGCGATATATTTCAATAAGTGCAGGACATCAATAGATGTATATTAATATCAAAGATTTAATTTCACTCTAACCTGCAACACCATTGCCATTGCGTGACCCCACCTGGTTGCAGGTAGGTATTGTCATCTACATAAACTTTAAATTGTCACCATATATCATATACTTAATATCATGTAAATATATACGTAGTATGTTCCAAAAAAACAAACAACTTATACCATTTAAGGAACATAAATGTTTAAATAAAATGCTCTCTTATAAAACCAGCCTCATAAAAACACCTTAGGATTTAAAAACAAAAACGTCCACTATAAAATAGTCTATTCTAACATATGCAGAAATTAAAGCTTGAACAACTTTGCCAGTATGAAACCCAAGTTCACTATACTGGAATATTTAGTCCTGAAGTCCAAATTAGGTGAATGGACTTTCCTCTTGCATTTATGCTGTTCTGGATTATATCTCTGTGTTCTTGACTGTCACAGAACTGGTGAATTATATACAGTGCAAACATTGAAGCTATTATAGATTGCGCTTGAGTGGTGTTAACGCATAATTGTGCAAATTTTTGATCTCCACTTATATGTAGGCCAGTATTAATTCATACTGTGTGTCCGCTTGATAATTTCATGTCATTTTGATTAATGTTAGAATAGACATTTTTAAACCTCCAAGCAATTCATTGTAATCATAAACAAGCATTTATATAATAATATTTCATTTGTGCACATAGATTAAAAAGTGTGGTTTTGACTTTTTATGAAACAAAGAAATACCTGGTTTCATAGTTGTGAACTGTTCCATTTTTCCCGGGACAGTTAAGTTTTTTGGCTTCCTGTTCCTGTCTTTTAAGCTTTTCCCTTTAATTCAGTCTGTATATAGTTTATGAATTTTGTGTGCAATGCAGTACTCCTACCACAGAGGGTGCTGTGTCATTAGTCTCATTGATTATAGTAAGTAGAGCTGGGTGAATGTTCTGAAAGTGTAATTCATTTGTTAGAACCAATAGCCCTGTGGATATTCATTTTGGACAGTCAAAACAAAGAACAAAAATCCATTAAAATTCGTAAATCAAATGTTATTCCGGTTTTCGAATGTTACTTTCGTTTTCGAATGTTCATAATTTGATAGAATATCCACACTGAAAATTTAGAATGTAGCATTCGATTTAACAAATACTATTCATAAGTCCAATAGTTTATGTGGTAGGGAATTCAGTAAATTTGATACATAATAGATACAGATATATCAATTTTAATGTTTCTTTTTCGAATATTGCATAACTCGAATTTTACTTTTAAAGGGAGCCTTAGAAATAATATTATAAATGTATTGATTCAAATTTTTTTAATTCGAATATTGCATAATTTGAATCAAATTATTAGAAAAATTAAAATGAATTATTACATTTAAAGAAAGCATTAGAAATACTATTACATTAAACAAATGTTAGAATGTTGTACAAACATTCAAAATTCAAAACAAAGAACTTTTTTTTTTTTTTTTTTAATTTATTTTTTTATTGAGGGTAATAAAATATACAACATACAGGTTACTCAATGAAACATATACACATATAACGACTAACATGAATATCTCACAGTATAGTAAGCAAACTGGGGAGCAACCTCTCCGCCCCCCTCTATTTTTGTCCCTCCATAATTGCTCAGGCCACTTTTGGACCCTCGAATACACATCACACTAATTGAGGGGTTTAGCAGGATATAGACCACTTTTGGGCCTATAGATATCTAACACATAGAATACACAGAAGCAATTATACAAGTCGGGCATAACTGGTAATTAGGTAACATTAGGTAGGTATCTAAGGTCACTACACAGAATCACATTAAGCCCTTATAGATATTCAGTTTATGGGGGGACTTAGTTATACAGATCATATAATAACAAAAAATTAAATGACCCCACAGAAGATTTGCTAAGGATCAGCTGTAATATGTCTAATAAGAACTCACACATGCTTTAGTTCAAATACACTTTGACAGGGAGTTATATACAAAAGACCAGGACCTCCCCCACCGCTAAAGTGGGATTTAGACAATGCTATCCAGAGGCAAAGTTAGGTCTATCATTAAATGCTGCGATTCCCCACACAGAGACAATTCTAGGGCTAAATATTATGCTCATGTAGGTTATCCAGAACTATCTAGTAATTATTACACACAATTGTGGTGCATTAAGCATTGCACAATTACCTATTTAAGACAACAAAAATGATTATAATACTATCATGTGAAAAACATTATACATTCACAAAGTACAGTAGCTAATTTGTTATGATCTGAAAATAATCACAGGAAGGTCATCCAGGACTGTCTAGTGATCATTACACACAGCCATGGTGCACTAAACACTACACATTTAGATATTTGAGGTAATATAAACAATTGTATTACTATCATGTGATAAACATCATACATTCACAAAGTACAGTAACTGATTTGATATGCTCTGAAAATCCTCTCAGGAAACCATTTGAGTGTCCCATAAGTCCAATGTCCTTAAAAACTTTGCTAGGTGGATATTCAGGCCTAAAGGCCGTCGTTTAGACGTATCTTTAACCATTTTAGGGCAGGTGCAAAGTCTTTACACAGGTTCTAATTTAGGGCATATGTTTCAACAAAGAAAGGGGGGGGGGAACGGAGCGAGACATCAGAAGTTCTCAGAAGTAACACATTAGAGACTCCAAGGGTGCTGGGTTTGTTATTTATCTATTGACACTATATCATTGATTAGATTAATTTACGAACAGTGTATAAATGGATCATCATACAGTTATAAGTTGCCAAATCCAAGCATGGAAAAGCTCTAACACTCAAAATGATACTACTCAGCACTAATCCACACCTTAGTCAGTAAAAAATGCATTAATACTTCACCACACAAGCGGATGAGACAGACCATACATGCAAACCCACATATTTCTCTATAAAGAATTTGTTATAAATGCAGTATATTACAGCAAACAGCTATAGGCTTATAATGCGTCTCCAGATAAAACAGAACACAGGGTAAGGAAATAAAGAAAAACAAATACTGTTACATCACAAACATTTACATTTGTGTAGATACACACAGGAGCCAGAAAAAGGTAAAACATTAGATTTGTGTGCTGTGCGGAGTGTAGCAGTGGGAGTTCCCAAGACGTTTGGCAGTCTTGATGGGTGTAGTACACCCAAAATCGCCTCTCCCCAAGCGCTCCCCCTAACCAATACCTACTTTGATTGACTGAATCAGACGAAACATGGCTCGTAAACCGGAACAGAGATCCAAAGGGGAGTAATGACACATAGCCTCATACTGCCATAGTGACTGGCGGTGTTCCCAGCAAGGAGGCTGTGGTAAGCCTGTAAAGCTGTTGACAATGAAGAGCGTGTTGGGGATGACATGAACACTGCTGCGCCCTGATGTGCCGGGCTCTATGCGCGGGTGGTCAATCTGTATTCTCTTCCATGTAAACAGTCTGCTTGAAGCAGCAGAGGAAAAGTGAGGCTCCATCTCAAGGCTTGCATCTGCTGTTGTCAATGGCGAGGAGCGCGCCTGGAGAGCTGCAGGAACCTTGTTGCTTTGCGGCTCCCGTATTGCTATGCGCTTCTCTGCAGCATTGTCGCCACGTGTACGAGCCGCTTGTATTGTGCCTATAAGGGCATCAAGCCTCTCGCACATCTTCCTCCCATATTCCTCCAGTAAATCCTTGAGATCCATATAAAGCACTTGGCTCCTCATGTTGGGCAGCAGTGCATCCCAACATCCAGTAGACATTATAATACGGCCTGGAAGATTATTAGGTGCTGCTAACTGTTGCCGTGCTTTTCCCCGCTAAGTGTCTGCTGTGCTGTTCTTGTAAGCTTGTGTGTTAGCCTTGTGCAATTTACAGCTTGATTGCTATTACTGTCCTAGAGAGACAGATATCACAAATATAAAAATTGCTGGGTCTCTGCAGGAGTATAATAGTCTTTTTTGAACTTAAAGATGGCGATTTTCCCGCCTCTCCAATCCTGCAGGCTCAATCTCCTCAGTATATCCCAATAATTTCTACTTTAAATATAAAGCCAGGGAGCAGAGAAAAAAAAAGCTTATTTTATGTAGGCTAAAGTCCGGAGTGTGCTCTTCCCACTTATGCTGTTATGAATTGTGTAGCTCCTACCTCCGGATCCGATGTAGGCCGCAGCCGTGGTCTTTCCTGATTAGGCTCTGGAAGTGCTTGCACCAAATGTTTTTGTCTCGGCTCTGGGACACAAATCAGGTCCAATATCGTTTGAGCCTGTGTCCTGCTTAAGTTTGCTGCTGTTTGCTGTTATCTGTCGGCAATAATATGAGGCTTGAGAGGGTTTTAATCAATTTTTGTGCTGGAGCTCTATCTGAACACAGCTTCTCTCTATGACGGCTAGCTCCGCCCCCCAATTTCTAACTTTTTTGAAATGCGTCTTTCTGGATTTTTTCTGAACGTTGAACTTTGTATCATGGCACTGCAAGTCGTGCAGCTTCGACATCTATATGATCCTTGTTTTTTCTTTTTAACCACTGTTCCTGCCTGTAGCAGTGTTTTGGATCTGTTTTCATCAGAAGATCTTTTAAATTGCTGTTTCTTTTGTAACCCATTCTTGGCATTGTGGTATCTGCGAATGGTAAAGTGCCCCCCCACACATTTATTCCCTTGGCTTTAGAAACATAGCGTTGTGAGGGGTATCTGTTTCCTGGGAATCCCTGTTAGACACTCAAGAACAAATTTTTTAACATTTATATAATTTTTCGAATATTGCAAAACAGTAGCTACCAGTAGTGCATTGCTCTGCTGAGGATATGTACATATACTTTTTAGCAAAGGTACCCAAGAAAACAAAGTAGAAGTAAATGCAATCTTTCCTGTCCCTTTAAGCAGTCAGTATGGCTGAATTATTCTAGAATTTTATGTGGTTGTTTCAGGGGTTGATCTGAGTGGGCGGAGCTATGCAAACCGTAAAAAGGGCATGGATCTGCTGCAAAGTGTCCCTAGAACATTTTTTCAAATGCTGGCAACTATGTGGTTTATTAGTATGTGAGCTAAGTATGTGCAAGAATTTTAACATTGACAAAATGCTCTGCAAACAGCCAAACAAACGTCATTCGACAAAGGCGGAATGTGTATAAATAGGTCCCAGGTGTAGAATTCTGCATACTTCTCTGAGACAAACATGGAAGTAAAAAAGCAAACAGTTAACAGGAAAGGCAAATATCAAAATGTGATACTTAGTTCCCTATATAAAACTTATTTAATAATTTTGGCTGTGTTTCGTGTAAAGCACAGAGAGAGGGACAGGCCTGCAGAAAGCACTGTAAAAGGTTATACTTTCCTCATAACATTGTTTTAAAAAATGAAATTAATGCAATAAAGTTGTCATGTGAGGAGTAATTAATATGCTCAGAATATAACTCTCTTTCACTGTCTTCCTAGGTTATTGTGCTCTGTGTTGATCTGTTTTGCATGTGTTGTGCATACACAAGGCATACGTGTGTATTCTAGGGTAGCTGGATGTATGAGATAAAGAATTACAGAACATATAACATTTCTCAAAATCATTTTTGTTAACAAAATCATAAAACAAGAATGGTTCTAGTCAAAGTTTAAACGATTTACTGTTGCTATTGAAATTGACTTTTATGTCACCTTAAAGGGACACTGAACCCAAATTTTTTCTTTTGTGATTCAGATAGAGCATGCAATTTTAAGCAACTTTCTAATTTACTCCTATTATCAAGTTTTCTTCGTTCTCTTGCTATCTTTATTTGAAAAAGAAAGTCCAGAACCTTGGACAGCACTTGTTTATTGGTGGATGAATGTATCGACTAATCAGCAAGAACATCCCAGGTTGTTCACCAAAATGGGACGGCATCTAAACTTACATTCTTGCTTTTCAAATAAAGATGCCAAGAGAATGACGAACATTTGCTAATAGGAGTAAATTTGAAAGTTGCTTAAAATTGCATGTTCTATCTGAATCACAATAGAAAACATTTGGGTTCAGTGTCCCTTTAATTAAAGTGAATACTGAACATTATTATCTGTTTTTCCTTTTACCAGCACAAAATGGAAATAATGATACATAAAAGCTACCTGCTTTTTGTCTTAAAGTGACATGAAACCCAACATTTTTATTTCATAATTCAATCAGAGCATACAATGTTAAACAACTTTCCAATTTACTTCTATTATTTAATTTGCTTCCTTCTCTTGTTATCCTTTGCTGAAAGGTTTATCTAGGAAAGCTTAAGAGCAGTAAAGAACCTAGGTTTGGTGGCTGCATATATATACCAATTGTCATTGGCTCACCCGTGTTTTCAGTTAGAAACCAGTAGTGTATTGCTGCTAATTCAACAAATGATACCAAGGGGCCAAATTATCATTGTGCGGGCGGACATGATCCGGTGTAGCGTATCATGTCCGCCACACATCGATAAATGCCAACTGCATATGCTGTCAGCATTTATCATTGCACAAGCATTTCTAGTGAAATGCTTGTGCAATGCCGCCTCCTGCAGATTCACGGCCAATCGGCCACTAGCAGGGGGTGTCAATCAACCCGATCGTATCTGATCGGGATGTTTGCTGTCCGCCGCCTCAGAGGCGTGGGATGATTTAAGGACCGCTGCTTCTTTACTCCTGTTTCCAGCGATCTGGAAACTACGGGGGTAGATAGGAGCATCCGCTGCTTGTTAAATCTACTCCCAAGAGAATGAAGCAAATTTGATAATAGAAGTAAACTGGAAAGTTGTTTAAAATTGTTTGTTTAAATCATGAAAGGAATGTTTTGAGTTTCATGTCCCTTTCATCCGAATGTGCAGTTTTTGGCTTGTTTCTCCAATATAACATCCCACTTCACATGCAGTGCAATGTATCATGTATACCATATTTGCAGATATACATGAATATGCCCCTTTAATGTTATAGGATTTGCTCTTGTGATTAGCTGTGCTGATTTCACAAATGTGTTGGCATAGTTTGCAGAGAACTTTGTTGCAGCGCTTGGTTCCATTCTGGGTGTTCTTTTTATCAAGGGGTAGCTTTCAGTGAACCAGTTTCCATTTTAGGTTGGGTGGTTGTCTGAGTGCCAGGATAGGGGGTTTTGGAAAGATTTAGAGGATGAACTTACACAGACACTAAATAAAAAACCACTGTGAAACAAAATACTGTACCCCTTTTGGTCACCATTTCACCCAACCTGACCACTCCATTCAAAACCTCAAAATCAAGATTCTCAGAGGCAACTTCAAAAACACCATGGAAATAAAAACCTTTGAAATTAAAATGATAATGCACTTCAGCTTGCTAAATTCTGGACTAAATGTGGACTCTGGGTTCTTAACACATTATCAAAAAATGTTTGTACTGTACTTTCATATACTGTAGTCAATTACATTGTATATTCCACACTCTCTATGCATAGGTACCCAGGTAAGCCTATGTCCACACTTTTGTCATTATTATTATTACCCTTTTTTTTCTTTCTTTCCTTTCTCTTTTTTGACTATCTTATATTTCGCAGTATACCTAATTTCACATCTTTATACATTAGGGTTGCCACCCAGCCGGTATTTTACTGGCACAGCCGGTAATTAGAGATTTGGAGCCGGTGCCAGAATTAGTAGAATACCGGCAATGCAAAAGCTGTTTTTTTAAAACTTCCCCTAGGCTAGCGCTTTTTTTTTTAATTTCCACTTCGCTAGAGCCAGTGACGTCATTTTCATAATTATTCAATCAGTATTCACGTCATCACTCGTAGCGTAGTCAATCATCTTGCAGTGCCGACAGTGTCAGTGCCGCCCCCCTGCTGTCTGTCTGTCTGGGTGACTGGGTCTGGCTAGTGTTGTGTATACACTTTCTTACCGCCGGGTGGCGATATCCTTACCTGTCCTTAAGCCATGATCATCCAATCCATGGCTGCGCTGCACTGCGCCTGTCTCTGGGGAGGCTGGGAGCGTGTGTGACGTGCTGACTGACTGACCTGACTGTGTGGGTGTGGCTGACTTGCGCAGGTAAGGAGCCGCTCAGCCTCGTTCTGTTTAACTTTACTAAAATGATCAGACATCACGATAAACATGTTATTTTGGTGGGTGGATAACGGGTTAAATATGCAGAAGTTCAGTTTACCATAGCAATGTGTAATTTAGTTGAAATAACTGATTTTGTTGTAGATAATTATATAGTTAGAGAGGAAACCAAAAATATCTAATTTGATCGTGAACTTCTGCTCATTCCCAAATCCCAATATTAAATAATTAATTACTGGACTTAATTAACTTGAAGTTCCTCTCTAATTATATAATTATCTACAACAAAATCAAACTAAGGTAGAAAGCTGTAGCAGCAGGTAACGGTGTACGTTTAAATTTAGACATCAGCAGTGCACTGCAGTCTGCAGAGAACTGTACCAAAAAGCCTGAAGCTCAATCTCGTAGGGGAATGTTTCATTGATAGAATCTGCCTCTTTTTTGGCCCCGCCTTTTTGTGGCCACACTCCTTTGTGGCCCCACCCACACCCTTTTGTGGCCCCGCCCACACATGGCCGGTATTCTTTTTAGGAAAAGGTAGCAACCCTATTATACATATTGATTCTATGTTGATATATAACTTTATGCCAGTATATGCTTTGTGTATAACCATATATTTCCCCCGCTTGTTATCTTTTACTGACACTGTCTGCCTGTCTCCTAAACCCCCATCATGATTTTTACGACACCCCCTCCTCCCCCTGCATTCAGATCTCTGTAACACTTTCTGTATTTTTAGCCTATCTTTTAAGATATAATCTGTCAATTCCATCAAATTGGTCAGTATTGCTTCAGACTTGAAAAAGGAAGATATTCTTCCGAAAGCTTGTCATCTTATAAATGTATAGTTAGTTCAATAAAAAAGTATCATTGCTCAATGCAATACTCTTGTTATTTTGATATCTAAACCTCCGGACTAACATGGCTACTCCAATCAACGTATATATATATATATATATATTTATGAATAAATAGAACATTTTGTTCTATGTGAAGAACATTGTAATGTGAAATATTCATATTTTCATGTCGGGTTAGCGCACATAAGAATATGCCATCGGGTTTTCACGCAAGTTGGGTGTTAAAAATTTGTCCAACTTTTTTTGCTCCATTGATTTCTATGGGGGAACACTTGAACGTGCATGCAATATTCTATGTTCAGATTTTTGCAATTGTGAAAACAGTTTACTTTCAACTCATAATACGAGTGCAATCCAATGAGTGCAAAAAGCCGAACTTCTAGCACACTTAACGATCAAGCGGGACCGTTAATTAGCGCTCCAGTTGTAATCTGGCCAAATGTAATCCTTCATGCATGTATTTTCTATATAAATGTTGATTAAATGCACTTCTTCCATAAATAATCAGCTGTGCCAAAAACACTTATTTAACGTATTCGCTCTAACGTCAAAGTAGAATAAATCACATTAAGAATTGCCAGGAGGTGTTGGCACTGACTGAGAATGCTTTCCTGTGAAACTTTTCTGTGTAGCCGAGTGTCATGTGCTAGGTGCATGTGTGACGCACTAACAACAGAAACAACAGTGCTATGCTAATATCTCTATAGAATATACCTGTAGTCCAAAACCTGTGTCACATGGTGCACTGCAGTACAGAAAAATTAAACTAAATATTAACCGGAGGTCCACTGCAGAGTACCCTCTGTTAATCACAAATTGGGACAGCCCAAGAGATTTTTAATGCACACTTTCTGGTGTGTTATCCTATTTATTATTTATTAATGTATCCCAGGATCTAAAGATAGGATGAATATATATAAAAACATTTTAAAGGACCACGAAATACAGTAGAATTGCATAATCAACACATGCATAATAAAAATACACACGCATCATAAAAATACAATGCGAAAAATGAGTAGTAGTAGATTTTTTTCTGACATATTTCAGTTTGTTCAATTTTCCTTCCCCCTGCATCATGCGATCAGCCAATCACAAAATGCATATAAATATATGCTGCAAATTCTTGCACATGCTCAGTAGGAGTTGGTGCCTGGGAAATTGTGCACATAACTATATTGTGCACATTTTGGTAACGGAAGCAAATTGGAAAGTTGTTTCCAATAACATGCTCTATCTGAATCATGAAAATGTAATGTTGACTTTAGTGTTCCTCTAAAGGGACATAGTACACTAGATTGTTTTGTAGATGATCCATTTATATAGCCCATCTGGGAGTGTTTTTGTAACAATGTATAGTTTTGCTTATTTTTAAGAACATTGTGCTGATTTTCAGACTCCTAACCAAGCCCACTAGTGCCAGATGTATACACACTTTACTAACTACTGATGGCTCCTGTTTATGTTATTTGTCTTTTCATATGCAGGGAAGGGGGGGTGTCTGCTCATTTTGTTTTCTCAGCCCCTTTCACTGGGTGTCCCAGCAAAACCTCATCAACAGTGCTAAACTGGGAGCTTCTAAGAACATTTTTAAAAGGTTTTATACTGGATTTTTAGATCAGTATCTGTGCATATTCTTCTTTATAGTAGTGTCTATTACATGCAGTTATATGAAAACTGGTGTACACTGTCCCTTAAATTATTGTAAATGAAGCTGAATTAGAGCATAGCTTTTACGTAGTCACTTTAAGAAAACAATCTTTTTTACTATTAAAGTGATCTACGGTTTGAACATAATTTTTCTGTGTTGAAAAAATGAATCACACATAATATTTTTTTAGAGAAGAATTCTCATTGAAAAAAAAAATAGTTTAAAACAAGCACAGACCTGCTACCTTGTGTTTTGCCCAAGATACAGCACATATTTCTATAAACCGGGCACTGAAAATATAAAGTTTTGGGCCCCAGATGTAGATAAGGAGATTGCAGGAACTGTTATTAGGTCTTATATTGCAAATCTCAGTGGGCATGTTGGAACACATAGGATGAGATCTTTCAAGAACATAATAGGACCCTGACAAAGGTTTACATTTCAGCAACACAGAGAGCTGCTGTTATTCATAAAATAGCTATTGACTATAAGTAATAGTTTACTCTACATAAGGTTTTGATTTTGCTTTATAAATGTGTTAATAAAGATGAGATACATGGAAACATTCTGTTTTATAAGAGGTTGCTGGGTGTCCCTAAGGAATGACATCACATAACATTTAATCAACAATCACAGTTAACGTGAAGCTAAATTAAACTGCTGAGTCAATAAGATAAGAGGAATAAGAGGAATGATTGTGTTGACTATTTAGCCCAGGGATATCAGTATGTAAAGGTTAAAGGTCATCTAATGGGTACACAATGCAGATTTTTACTTCTATTTATTCTTTGTACCTGAACCTAAAAGGAAAAGAGACTCATAAACCTGATACATAGCTCACACCTCACACACCATAACCATTTTCTTTTTTAGAGCCTTGGGGGCCGATTTATCAAGCTTTGTACGGAGCTTGATGCCCCATCTTTCCAGCAAGCCTGAAGTTATGAAGCAGCGGTCTAAAGACCGCTGCACCATGACTTGTCCGCCTGCTCTGAGGCCGCGGATAGAAATCAACCCGATCGAATACGATCTGGTTGATTGACACCCCCTGCTAGTGGCCGATTGAGATGATAAATGCCGACAGTGTATGCTGTCAGCATTTATCAATGTGCGGCGGACATGAAACGCTACATTGTATCACGTCCGCTCACACATTGATAAATATACCCCTTGGTCACCTTTAAAGGTGTATTTTTACTATGCATGAGTATTTTTATTATGCATGATGTTTTGATTATGCAATGGTACTGTATTTAGTGGTCCTTTTAAATGTTTTTATATATTTTAATCCATTTTTTAGATCCTGGGATACATCAATAAATAAATAAATAAGGGCTAGATTACAAGTGGAGCGCTAATTTATTGCATGCCTGCAAATGAGCAAATTTGCCTGTTTCCGGGCACGCGATAAATAACCAGCCATTACAAGTGGCTGATTATTGCTACTGCGAGCTCGCAGTAGCAATTCGTGCTAATAAAATTAACCAGAGATCAGATCAGGGTCTAAAGGGAGGGGGTGTGGGATGTTAGAAAAAAAACGGCACCGAAAAGTGCATTTACACTGTGTGTTCCCAGTAAATATATATGTATATAAGCATATACTTAGATATTTACAATTTGCTGCCATCGATGCACTACTTATCCCATTTGCTGTCCGAGGTTCTCATGCCGTGTCTCACGTAAGTCGTGTAGTGATGGGATATGTGTATATATACATTTAAACACATCAATATATATGTATATAAGAATATACATATATATTTACAGGAATAACACAGTCCCCATAGACCGCTATGTAAAGACACTTTTCAGTGCGTTTTTTTTTCTCCAAACACCTCACACCCGAACACTTTAACCCCTAAAAATTGCTTTGTGGTTTCTGGGGGGTGCGGTCACATGAGCGGTAACGCAAGAGAACGCTCATAGTGAACAGAACACTGCATCCAAGCTATAGGGTTTGTCTCCCTAGGCACGAGCAGGCTTCATGTCGAGATTCAACCCTAGCAAGGAAGGGCCGACCTCACCCAGCACAACCTCCCTTACCTGGTCATCAAGGGAGAGCAGAACCCGAACCTAATTTTGGCGCAGTGGAAGGACCGCATACAGGCACAGTGTTTGTTCCATCACCGGACCGGCTCCGGATAAATGCCTTAACCCACCATCAAGAATCTGGGACAAGGGGTACAGCAGGACACGGATACTGCTGCAACAGAACAACAGGGAAGAGGAGCTTATGAAAGGGAATGCTGGGAATCATATGAGAGAAGCCAAAGATAAGTAACACTGCCTCTCTCTCTTTCTATCGCTTGGCCACACTGCTTCTCTTTCAAGTTCGCTACTTTTGCTGGGGACTTTAAAGCTCTTTACTCTCATGCTGGATTGAAAGGCGCATCTGGGTGTACAAATCCGGGACATTCTGAAAGGAGGATTTCCTGCTATAAGTAGGGCTCAGGGCACACTACATGCTGGTATCCAATATATTGAGATATAACAGAGAACTTTACCACATAAATTAACACTGCTCCCGCACACAACAGGGCTAACTGAATTTTACAACCTAGTTGCAGGGAAGGCTGCACGACAGCTCCCCCAGACATAAAATGGAAAATTATGGTGATGGCAACAACTGACGATATTCTGACGCTCCTGTGCAAACCTAACCCCCCTCCCCTACCTTAAACGCCTAGAGCTTAACAAAATGAATACAGGTCTCCTCGGCTCTATGACTGAACCTTTTACAGATATATGAGACAAATTTAAAGTATAAGATGAAACAGCTAATTGTAACCTTAAAGGGACAGTATACTATAAAATAGTTTTTCCCTTAATGTGTTTCACCTTACTTTTTTTTACCACCTGCAAAAGTATAAAATGTATCAGATTTGCTTTTTTAAGGCTTATTTGTGTATATGAATTAGCTGATTTTGTGTTTTTAAGCCACAACCTATTAAAATGGGAAGTAAGGAAGGGAGGAAGGAGAAGTAAGGAGGGGAATGAGGAAAAGGAGGAACGAGGAAAAAGGACTAAAATTGAAAGTCTCTGATACTGGGGAAATCTAGCTTATCTTGTGTAGGATGTGCCAATTATAAGATTACCCCTTATACCTCTGGACAAGAGGGAATACTTGGCGTTAAGACTTCCCCTAATTAATTAAAGCTCCAGGAGTGTATGAACTGTTCATTGGCTCTAACAGGGGGATTGTCGCTTTACAACTAAGAAGAAAAGGGAAACGGAAAAGAACTGGGGGTCTACTGAACTGACACAATTTCACAGCATTTATCTGCTGCAAAACAGTTGATTGGCTTAGCTAATAACCAAAAGTTAGCTACTGTTTGAAATGTAATAGTGATATAAAAAGTGCCAAACAGTGTATATTTATTATTATCGCCTTAGCACAGAAAGCACTGCCCTTTCCTTACTAGTGGTATTATTACCCCTTTCTGTGCATTTGGATTAAGAAGGCAACGGTGGTATATTACCCCTCCCTTTATGGTTATCTGCTCCTCTTTTATATAAGCCCAGCATAGCAGGTTTCTGGTTTAGCTGAAAGGCAGTAACTTGTGTCTATAGATCACTTTTAAGAGGTGGCATTGTTGGAATAGTAAATGAGATAAAGAAGCAGGCAGAGCATATATACCAACACTGGCCTGGCACATAAGGTTCTGTCATTTTCCTACTGATAGCTTAGGTATTTTTTTTATATGTAACAAGTGAACAACATTGATAGACTTTTTCTCTTCTTGTTTATGTATCTTTCCTTGGTCTTAAAGTCTTCCCACTCTCACAAGAAGCAGGAATCTCAGAGGGCTCAGAATATATGTAGGTTATAATGAATACATAACCTTCCCTGGTATGGGATTTAAAAATCATCTGTAAAGTTATAAATCCCATAGCTTCTTTTGGAGTAATCTAGTAGTCTTAAGCAAGGTGCTTTCTACACAAGGACTCCTCTTTTGGTTTGCCGCTGCGGCTTACCTTACTTTTTTTTTTCACATTTGAAATGCACAACGCACTTAAAACAGTTTCCCATCAGAACAATTGCAAGCAATGAAAGCTAAACTTGAAAACTTAGAAAATCGTACTAGACAAAATAATGTTAGGCTAGTAGGTCTCATGGAAGGGATCTCAGAGAAAGACTTAACATTTCTCGCAGAGACCGAGTTAATAAAACTACTAAACATAGATACAACAGAAGATACAATAGTAGTGGAAAGAATTCACAGAATAGGCTCAGAAAGAAGAGCTGTAAATGGAGACCAAATTAATGAGTTGTTATCATGAAGTTATTAAACTTACAAGATAAAATCAGAATTATTAATGCATACAGGAAAACAAAAAATGAACTCAGTTATAAAGGTAAAAAACTTCTAATATTCAATGATTACTCGGTAGAAACATCCAATAAGAACATGGCACCTCTATGCACAAAATGAATCCAAGAAGGTTGGAAAGCTAGACTATTATACCCAGCAAAAATTAATGTACAAACCAAAGATGATAATAATTTTTTTTTTTTTTAGAAAGCAATCATGGAAACAGTGAGAAGTAATAATATAGTTAAGCGACTCCAAGCCTATTCACTGTTTAGTTTTTTTCTTTCTCTCTTCCTGTTTGTTGTTAGCCCTATACCCCTCCCCCTCCCAAATTTATAGCATGACAATACTGATTTTACTGTTTTTATGACATGAAATAAAATTAATTTTAAAATAGTTTCTTGGAATGTAGGGGGGATCACCTAACCTATTGAAAGGAAATTCATCCTAAGACATGCCTAAAAGCTTGGTGCACAGATCCTACTACTTTAAGATACACATTTAAAAAAGAAAGAAGCATCTCAATTAAAAGGGGACTGGGTTAAAGAAATTATTGTTACTCCATGTATCAAGACTAAAAAAGGTGTTGCAATTGTTTTTAATGAGATGTTAGATTATTAAATCATCAATACATTTATAGATTAAGATGAAAGATTTATAATCTTGTCAGTAGTAATAAGGGACAAGGAATATCTTTTATGTACTATATATGGCCCAAATTAGGAAGACCCTGGTTTTGGCAAAAAATTTGAGATGATTTACTTATATACTCAGATAAATATCTAATAATTGGGGGAGACTTTAACCTAACCTCAAATTTAATTCTAGACAGGAGCAGGATAAGCAATAATAAGCAACCCCTTACAATAGAATCCAATAAAAACACACGGGCAAAACGAGAAAAAAAAAACATTGTACTCAAAAAGCTACAAAAAGACCTGAGAGTACAAGACATCTGGAAAATCTGCCCAATCTCTATATAGAATAGATTTATTTCTGGTCTCTGACTACATGATCAATCAGGTGCAAGAATCCGGAATTGAACAAATCACGATCTCAGACCATGCCCCCATTATTATATCACTAAATATAATACCTCAAAAACAGGGGAGCTTCTTCTCCTTCCCCAGGTATCTATTAAATAACGTGAAATTTATACATTTCATGAAAGGAAAATAGTCTGAATATGACAGATTCAACAATAATTACCTTAACGAAACTGATATTCATTGGAACACAGCTAAAGCTGTATTAAGGGGTGAGATCATCTCTTTTGTAAATAATTTGAAGAAAAAAAAGAAATCAGCAGAAACAACAAGTAACTAAAGTGTTAATCAATGCATATTCAAGGTACTTGGGGAATAAACATAAGCCCAATTGGCAAAAATACATAATAGCTAAAAAGAAAAGAGATCATTTTTTTTATACAAAACGAAATCAAAGAAAATATGAAGACCTGCTCTAAATTTTATAGATTCAGTAATAGATCAGGAAGGTTTCTGGCCCAATAAGTTAACAATCAGAAAAAAACTGCATTTATCTCTAAAATAAAAGGAAGGGGTGGCACTTTGGTTTTAAAGATATTCTAGAAATGTTCCATAAATATTTTGCAGATTTACATATATCCCATCCAATAGATGAGGAAAAAAAGGCACAATTCTGGGAATCAGAGTACCGAAAATAGATATTATGCAGATAAACAAACTCAATGAGCCTATCCTGGAAGAAGATGTCTCTCAATCAATTAGGGGACTCTCTAATAACAAGGCTGCTGGTCCTGATGGATTACCAACGGAATTCTATAACATTTTGTTAAATGAAGTTACACCTATACTAACAGTATTGCTGAACAAATTTTGGCTGGGGCAACTCACACCTTCCATAGATTTTAATGAATCTACAATAATTGTTATCCCAAAACCAAGAAAAGATCCAAATTTATTAGAATCTTACAGACCAATCTCATTGTTAAACACTGACTACAAGATAATCACAAGTATTTTGGCGAAAAGGTTACAAATAATTCTTAATGAAATAATCCATAAGGACCAGATGGGTTTCATGAAAGGAAAGGACGCTCATCCAACATAAACTTAAGGAAAATCTACTTAAGAATATCAGACTTTTGGTTTAACAAAAAATTCAGTAAGGGGAAGGCCTAGGAAGATATCTCAATAATATCTCTAGGTGTGCAGAAAGCATTTGATTCAATTGCCTGCGACCATATATTTACAACATTAACTAAATTTGGTTTCTCTGGTAATTGTTACAACATGATTGAACTGTTATATAGGAAATCCCAAGCAGCATTAGTTATAAATAACCATAAAACACCGTACTTCCCACTGCTGAGAGGCACCTGTCAAGGCTGTCCTCTCTCTCCATTGATTTTTAATTTAGCTCTTGAACCACTATTGATAGCATTAAGGCTAAATATCCCAGGAATTATATTAAGAGGTAAGGAGATTAAACTGGCAGTGTATCCCGATGATTTATTATTCTTCTCTAGACAATCAAAAGAAAATTTTAAGTCCATATGCCAAACTGTTAAAATGTTTGGGTCATTCTCTGGCTATAAGACCAACACAAACAAGTCTGAGGTCTTATGGATCCATAAAAGGCAAGATTCAGAAACTCAAATCTTTAAGGAAGTGAAGCACTCATTAACCTTCTTAGGGATTATGATCTCTGCGGATCCAGCAGACCTGAATCTTTTAAACATAGAAGAGGGCGTAAGGGTATTCTGTAAGACTCTCAAACACTGGGAAACACTACCGCTCTCTCTATATGGTAAAATAAATCTAATAAAAATGATAACGTTACTACGTCTACTATATATTTTTCAAAATGTTCCACTGCTAATTTAAAAAAATCAAAATTAAGAAAATTAACTCAGCTCTTAGAAACCATTTATGGGGGAACAAGAAGGCAAGACTTAGCTTTACAAAACTTATGTTACATAAGAAGTACATAGGAATGGCTTTACCAAATATTTGGTAAATATAACATATAACTTAGTGGCAGTGGGAAAAATCGCATTAGACTGGCTAATGGAAATAGGTTATTTTAGGCTGCTGGATACTGAATCTCAATTAATTAAACCCTTATACCTTAAAAATCTTTTCCACCTAGAGCTTTAAAAGTTCCCCCTGTACATTAAAAGAATAGTCTTTCTCAAGGATCCAATAGTAGCATGGCACAGAATTTGCAAAAAGTTAAATTTGAAGTTTGCAGTATCTCACTTCCTAACTACTAAAGGTAATCGGGACTTTTATAAATGACTCTTCTCCAATGTCTGTTCAATCTGGAAAGAAAGTGGTCTAAGTAATATGGCACAATTGGTGATTAAGAACCAAGAAACCCCTAAGGTACTAGACTTTGCAACTACGCGAAATCTATATTTATTGCAGAATGAACACTATTACGCTTACATACAAGTTAGAGATTACTGTCTGAAGCTTAAACGATCCCATACTCTTACCAGTAATTAACGCATATAAAAAGGGTAAATTTTCCGTCTCTGTATTATATAATATTATAAACAATATAGATTATAAAAAACAACTGGATAATGGAAAGATCTGCAATTCCCAAATTTGACAGTACAGATAGTTTTAAGAAGCCAAGAAACAACATACTAAAATAATTTGGATTAAATATATAACTCCACAGATGGCGCACACTGTTGGGTGGGTTTTATTTTTAGAGTAGGGTCTGGGCATGTAAAAGAGCTAAATGCCCTTTTAAGGGCAATGCCCATACAAATGCCCTTTTCAGGGCAATGGGGAGCTTAGGTTTTTTAGATAGGCTTTTTATTTGGGGGGGTTGGTTGGTTGAGTGGTGGGTTTTACTTTTGGGGGTGTTTGTGTTTTTTTTTTACAGGTAAAAGAGCTGATTTCTTTTGGGCAATGCCCTGCAAAAGGTCCTTTTAAGGGCCATTGGTAGTTTAATGTAGGCTAGGGTTTTTTTATTTTGGGGGGCTTTTTTATTTTGATAGGGCTATTAGGTGTAATTCGTTTTTATTTTTGATACTGTGTTTTTTTTGGAAATTAGTGTTTGTTTTCTTTGTAACTTAGCGTTTATTTTTTTTGTTATTTAGTAATTTTTAATAGTATATTTAAATAATTTGAGTAGGGTTAGGGTTTTTTAATATGTAATATAGTTAATTTAATTGCTAGTTTAATGTAATTTTAGTATAATAGTTAGGGTAGGTTAATTAATAATTTAATATAGTTTAATTTAATTCTACAGGTAAGTTTTAATTTATTATAAGATAGGGATGTTGTAATTTTAATGTAAAGTTAACGGGTTGTTAGGTTAAGGGGTTAATAGCTTAATTTAGTTTATGGCGATGTGGGGGGCTGGCGGTTTAGGGGTTAATAGATTTAGTTAGTGGTAGTGATGTGGGAGGCCAGGGGTTTAGGGGTTAATATGTTTATTTAGTTGCGGTGGGGTCCGGGAGCGGCAGAATAGGGGTTAATGCTTTTATTTAGCTACAGCGGGGTCCGGGAGGGGTGGAATAGGGGTTAATACTTTTATTTAGTTGTGGTGGCGTCCGGGAGCGGCGGAATAGGGGTTAATACTTTTATTTAGTTGTGACGGGGTCCGGGAGCGGCGGAATAGGGGTTAATACTTTTATTTAGTTGCGGCGGGGTCCGGGAGCGGCGGAATAGGGGTTAATACTTTTATTTAGTTACGGCGGGGTCCGGGAGCGGCGGAATATGGGGTTAATACTTTTATTTAGTTGTGGTGCAGTCCGGGAGCAGCGGGATACGAGTTAATACTTTTATTTCGTTGTGGTGGGGTCCGGGAGCGGCGGGATAGGGGGTTAAACATTTTAGTATAGTGGCAGCGTTTAGTGACAGGGTATAAATAAAGTTGGTAAAAAGCCGAATAATATAGAGAGCATATTCAGGTCCGCGGCCGCGATGTTAGGCGAGCGTATTGGTGCCATCGAATGCAACAAAGTTGACGGCTTGATAGATATCCCCCATTGCCTATGGCTCTGCCTGAAATTACAAAAATTTTGGAGAATGTTAACTTATCGTGCCAACAATCTTTGTTATACCCATTTAGTGCTTCAAGCAGAACATATTATTTTTCTGAATCTAACTAATAAGGATTTCCCACAATGCAGGAACTTTTTTAAATGTTACTTATACTAGGTAGGAATCTGATTTTTAAAAGATGTAAAAACTCTCACCCACGATCTTTTAGATCACTAAAAAATCAAGTACACAAGCATTGTTTTGATAGAAAAAAATGATATCTGGTTTAACCTTGAGATTAAAGGGATACTAAACCCAAACTTTTTTTTCATGATTCAGACTGGGTATGCAATTTTAAGCAACTTTCTAATTTGCTCCTATTATCAATTTTTCTTTGTTCTGTTGCTATCTTTTTTGAAAAAGAAGGCATCTAAGCTAAGGAGCCAGACAATTTTTGGTTCAGACCCTGGACAGCATTTATCCACCAATCAGCAAGGACAACCCAGATTGTGAACCAAATATGGGTCGGCGTCTAAACTTATATTCGTGCTTTTCAAATAAAGATAGCAAGAGAATGATGAAAAATTGATAACTGGAGTAAATTAGAAAGTTGCTTAAAATTGCATGCTCTGTCTGAATTATGGAAGCTAAAATTTGGGTTCAGTGTCCCTTAAACGTTGAAAGATTTTTTGAAAAATGGAAATTTTGGGTAAAAGCTCAAGACAGGGACACACAAAAGAAACTAATTTCAAAATTTGAAAACACTCAATTTATAATGGAGAGCAGGCTGAGATGTGAATGGATGTGATGATATTAAATCAGGGTGGAGGAGGGGGGAGGGAACCAAAACATGTTGTGCTCAGCACTTATTCTTTTTTTTCTTTCTATTGGCTTGAATTCCATTAGCAACAATCTAGAATGATCCAGCACATGCAGTAGGGAATACACATGGATCTTAATTATTCTGATAGCACTAGATAAGATGGAAAAATGTATGTTTGATATAAAATTGTGGAGAATGTTACTAGGCTTAATAGTTTTTGATCAAGTGCCTAAGGGAAGCATACCTATTCTTAAATTGGGATTTATTATTTTTATGTATTAAGCATGGATTAGTGAAATTCATGTTGTATGAAGACGTAAATACAGCTTTCACAATCCAGGTCAGTTTTTTCTTTAAATGTTATACTCTCAAGAATCATTAAAGGGACACTGTACCCAAAAATTTTCTTTCGTGATTCAGATTGAGCATGAAATTTTAAGCAACTTTCTAATTTACTCCTATCAAATTTTCTTCATTCTCTTGGTATCTTTATTTGAAATGCAAGAATGTAAGTTTAGATGCCGGCCCATTTTTGGTGAACAACCTGGGTTGTCCTTGCTGATTGGTGGATAAATTCATCCACCAATAAAAAAGTGCTGTCCAGAGTACTGCAAACCAAAAAAAAGCTTAGATGCCTTCTTTTGCAAAAAATTATAGCAAGAGAATTAAGAAAATTGATAATAGGAGTAAATTAGAAAGTTGCTTAAAATTGCATGCTCTATCTGAATTACAAAAGAAAAAAATTGGGTTCAGTGTCCCTTTAAGCGACCCAAAGACCTGGTACAAAATAGGAAAAATTGAGGTTTCTCTTGTTTTATTCTTTACACAAATATCTTGTGATGACTTTGTTGTTTCGATGTATTTTTTGTTTCCTGGTGTCTGTACACTTATTTTAAAACCTCAATAAAGAAATAAACAAATGCTTTGTGCAGTTATTTAAAAAAATTGAAGATGCGCATATTCTTTTATTTTATTAAGGCACCTCACACTGTATTTTGGGGGCAATTGGGGCACATTTTGAAAATTATCCAGAGATCTGATCTCTGGATAATTTTTGGAGCGCTAATTGCTACCGCAAGCCGGCAGTAGCATTAACCAGCCACTTGTAATGGCAAATTTGCCCTTTTACCCGCGCGTGATAAATTAGTGCTCCACTTGTAATCTTGCCTAAAATGTTTAATTATGTTTAATAAAACATCTCTGCAAAATATCAAGAGGTGTTGGATTATTAAAAACAATTACAGCAAAAAGCTGTTAACGCTATCAAAACATTTTCAAACTCATGCACTATATTAATTTATTGAAAATCTAAAGGAGAATTACAAGGAGTTCTCTGTCTCTTTCAAAGGAAAAACATTCACCTACTAGCATCATTTCTGCAAATATAAAACAGACACAGAAATACAATTTAGAACTTTTCTAAACATGGTGATTATTTTTTTTTTGCATGAAAAAAATATGAGAAAAAAGCTGTTAAAATGTAACTTAAAACTAACACAACTGTTATCAGTTGTGTACATGCTGCAAAAACTCAGCTGTTAGCAACAAATGCTTGTGGTTAGACAAATGAACGTAAGTAAAAAGCACATATTAGTCAATGAATATTAGCAGAAAGTACTGATCAGCCAATGAATATTAGCAGGAAGTATCTGTCAGCCAATGAGCCAAGTGCACAACTGATATGGCTGTATTATTTGATATGCCTGTATTAGTTTAAAGCTATATTTAAACAGTTTTTACTTTAAAATTAAAAATAGAAAATCATGTGTAAATGATAGAAAAATGAGTTGTGCCCCTTTAAAAAAAACTGCAGTGTGCACTCCACCTTGGAGATAGGTAAAAACCCAATTTGCCAAGATTAATTCAACTAAATAGGTAATATAGTACAGGTAGCCCTCAGTTTACGCCGGGGTTAGGTTCCAGAAGGAATGGTTGTAAATTGAAATTGTTGTAAATTGAAACACGGTTTATAATGTAAATCAATGGGAAGCGAGGGAGTTAGGTTCCAGGCCCCTCTCAAAATTGTCATAAGTAACACCTAATACATTATTTTTAAAGCTTTGAAATGAAGACTTTAAATGCTAAACAGCATTATAAACCTAATAAAATAATCACACAACACAGAATATATAATTAAACTAAGTTAAATGAACAAAAACATTTGCTAAACAGCATAATAAACCTAATAAAAATAATCACACAACACAGACTTCAGTTGCATTTTTCTGCAAAAAGTTATTTTTATGCATTCCAATCTGGACTGATTTATAGACAGGAAGATCTTGTTCCTTTGAAATCTGCTGGATAGATCAGGTCTGGTTAAACTGATTAATTTCAGCATGCTTGGCTTTGTTGCAACACAAGAGGACAGCTCCACCTAGTAAATGCACTGCTTCTCAATGCTTTTCAATAGCAGTCACATGACTGAAAAAAAGGTTGTTATTCTGAAACGGTGTAAATTAAACCGTTGTAAAACGAGGGCCACCTGTATATTAATGTTGCCTAGCTGAACACAGCTCTCATTAGCCGTTCTCATTAGCTGTTTTCTGCTTGGGGCAAGCAATTCTCTGTAGCTCTCAAGCAGGATGTTAACAATGAAATTGATCATAATCCATAAGAAAAACGTATTAAATGATTTATCTACAAAACTCACCATATACTTAAAAGGGGCTTTTTAGTAGAAAACAATTTAACTAGTTGGCAACTCAAGATATAACAAAATAGTGTTAATATTAACTAATAACCAATAGTGTTTAACCATTGTCATATGCGGTAACTAGGGTTGCCACCTCGGCCATGTTTTTCTGGACACTTGTGAGTTACACATGCTGCAGGGTAAGCAGGGAGGAACATGTATTGTGTCTCTGGACATCACATGATTAGTGCTGATGAATAGCACAATACAGGTTCCTCCCTACAAACCCTACAGCATGTGTAACTCATAAGTGTCCAGGAAAACATGGCCGAGGTGGCACCCCTAGTGGTAACCCATATTATTGCCATTTCAATATTGCGATGATGTGTACACTGGGCATGTTTGTTCTTTTTTTTATTGTTAACACTGTAAAAGTGTTTGTTTTGTGAATCATTTATTAATAAGAAAGCGTTGCTTACTTTTACAAGAGTTTCCTCTTCAATCAAGAAGAATAATGCCGAAAATAATTTTCTCGTAGAAGTGGCTGCAACTTAAAGGGACATGGGGCGCGATACAATATACGGCGTACTTATCGGTGCAATCGAGGGAACCCGCGCCGCCCGTAGTTTCACCTCGCACATCTGGGTATCCTATATACCCCGCCGGCAGTTGCTAAAGTGCCGTAAGTCGGACAAACTAGCGATGTCCAGAAATAAGCGTAAGTACAAATTTCTGGAGTCGCCAGTGACTTACGGCACTTTAGAAACTGCCTGCACCTAAAAAAACTTACTAAACTTTTAAATATCCCGTAACTGTCTAACACGCCTCCCAAACATCATCCTGACACGTATACCCCTCTATCCGCAATCCCCCCTCTCACTCCTAATAATAAATGTATTAACCCCTAAACCACCGCTCCCGTACCCCGCCTCCACTAAATAAAGTGTTTAACCCCTAAACCGCCACTCCCGGACCCCGCCGCCACCTACATTATATGTATTACCCCCTAATCTGATCCCCCTACACCACCGCCACCTATATTAAATATATTACCCCCTAATCTGATCCCGCTACACTGCCGCCACCTATATTAAATATATTACTCCCTAATCTGATCCCCCTACACCGCCGCCACCTATATTAAATATATTAACCCCTAATCTGATCCCCCTACACCGCCGCCACCTATATTAAATATATTACCGCCTAATCTGATCCCCCTACACTGCCGCCACCTATATTAAATATATTAACCCCTAAACCTAAGTCTAACCCTAACACCCCCTAAGTTAATTATTATTTAAATAAATCTAAATAATATTATTAACTAAATTATTCCTATTTAAAACTAAATACTTACCTATAAAATAAACCCTAAGATAGCTACAATATAATTAATAATTTACATTGTAGCTATTTTAGGGTTTATATTTATTTTACAGGCAACTTTGTATTTATTTTAACTAGGTACAATAGCTATTAAATAGTTATTAACTATTTAATAGCTACCTAGTTAAAATAATTACAAAATTACCTGTAAAATAAATACTAACCTAAGTTACAAATACACCTACACTATCAATAAATTAATTAAATAAACTACAATTATCTAAACTAAAATACAATTAAATAAACTAAACTGTATTACAAAAAAAACAAACACTAAATTACAAAAAATGAAAAAATATTACAAGAATATTTTAACTCAACATTTCTTAAGTATTCTTTTTTTCTGCTAAGGCCAATTAGGGACAGTTATAAATGTCTTACTAGAGTGTGCAACCAATGACTGTGTGGATTACAGCTGTGTCTGCCCTTCCACTTTTAACAGGGATTTGGGAAGCCCATAATATTCAGAGTAAATTACAGGAACAATTAACAAAATAAATAATGAAAGTATATTGCAAAGTTGTTTTACAACATACAATTAAACATTTTATATTAATATCTCAAAGTGTTTAATGTCCCTTTAAGGAAGATTACTTTGAAATGTCAAGAGATTTGTGTGAAATCTCATGAGATCACAGCAAAGCATAGCATGTCCTCAGCATTGCTGATGCTGATTGGCTATTGTTTTGTTTTCAACTTGCAGCTGGAAGGTAGAATAACTATTACCAGAGCACTTACTCTTGTAAGCTGAATACATTTTGATCTAAAATATCTTCCTTTTTTACATAGAGATGTTTAGGTGATATTTTCTTGTCAGCTTTTTACAGTTATGGGGCATTTCAAGTGATTTAACATATGGGTATTTTATGCCCCTTTAATTTAAATCATCTTCAGTAATGGAATGTTATCAATTCACACACTGCATTTTGTGAAATCACAAAGTTAAAGGGACACTGTACCCAATTTTTTTCTTTTGTGATTCAGATAGAGCATGCAATTTTAAGCAACTTTCTAATTTACTCCTATTATCAAATTTTCTTCATTCTCTTGGTATGTTTATTTGAAAAGCAAGAATGTAAGCTTAGATACCGGCCCATTTTTGGTGAACAACCGTGGTTTTCCTTGCTGATTGGACAGCACCAATAAACAAGTGCTGTCCATGGTTCTGAACCAAAAATTTGCTGGCTCCTTAGCTTAAATGCCTTCTTTTTGAAATAAAGATAGCAAGAGAAGGAAGAAAAATTGATAATAGAAGTAAATTAAAAAGTTGCTTAAAATTGCATGCTCTATCTGAATCACGGAAGAAAAATTTTGGGTTCAGTATCCCTTTAAGAGATTTGCCTCATTGAAATAATATAGCCACTGCAATCTCTCCAGAAGTGTTCTGAATAACAGCATTATTTATTTTTATTTACTATATTTTTTAAACAACCCCATCTTTTAAGCTTACTGTGATGTGTGGATATAAAACCTAATTTTCTATTTATGATTAAAAAAAAAAGCTAAAAAAAACCTGTGCAAATTATATTGCACCCAATGAACAAGAAGGAACATCACACAATATCATCTCATTCATGATGATGTGCTTGTCGGAACAAATAGCTTTTAAATACATGAAAGTACTGTAATTTGATATCATGAAAATGGAAGTATGAAATAAAAACAAGCATTTTAAGGACACAATTGGTAAATGGCTTTTCTAGATGTTAGTGTTTTGATTTGAAGATTTGAGATGAGGAGAAGAGAGACTTACTAAATCTAGACCATAAATTTAGGTGCACATGCAAAATGGATGATTGTTTTATTCTAAAACATCTTTAACAACAGGACTGCCCTATCTTATCTAAAGGCCCTTTTTCAGGATGATTATGCATTTTTGGGTCTGAAACCCCCCCAGTGATTTGTACTATCAACGCGTTTTGCCGTTTTACATAAATGGTACAAATAAGGATTGCTGACATTGAAGTTGTACAATCTACTCAAAGGATTGACACAGATTAAAAAGGGACTTTTTTTCTTCAAAACGTAATCAACTAACTTTGCGCAGAGTAAAGATACAAGAATCGGCACGTAACTACTTCCCATAGTAGTGTATGCAGAAAGTTACAACCCGGAAGAACCAACTAAACGGATCTATACAGACACTTGTGCCTGGCTGAAAATACAGCAAGTTTCCGAACTGGAGTAAGGTAGGCACATAGAGGTGTACTAGCCTATTATAGTGTGGTACTTAGTTTTAACACTATTCTAAGGAAAATCTGAAACAATAATCTGTAATATAAAGGAACTGGACATCCATTTGAAAGTTCATTACAACAAGTCAGCAAGGACTTACTAAAGACTCTATACGTCTGTCCTTGGAATATTTGTATTTTATATTTTTTACTTTTATCCACTATATATATTTTTTATCTACTATACCCATAAGAAGGATAAACAGAGTACAAACAGAGTCTATACGGATCAAAACGGTATACAATCCTTCCAACAAAAGGACATTTTTATACGATCTTATACAATCTTTTAAAGTGCTATATTATTATTGCAATATATTTATGATGTGCAATTAATTGTGAAATACAAGGTGGCAATTCATATATTTTTTTTATATTGTTTAATTTGAATAAGGTGGATATTGTTTAAATACAAGTGTGGTTATATACATATGACCAGTCATATTTAGGAATAACATGTTTTAATGCAATAACATATATCACACTAATTTAGTGTGTGTAATTGTGTACATCACACTATGTTTTCCAGTGCATTTTATACGTTTATATTATAAGAAGAATTTTTAGAATCTTGTATAGATACTGTGTATAGCAATAAATAACTACAATTTATATTATATCATCTTTGATGTCTATTGTTTCAAATAAATCCCCAAAAAACGTAACAGGACAATAGACTAGGGATACCCATAAATCAGAAAAGATATCCAACAACCCCTCAGCTTTGTAGTGCACATATACATCCCATTCTGTGAACATCTGACATAATACAAGCCCCACTGGTACTCTGAGCAGCTGCAGTATTTAAAATGCCGGTGCACTGAGAATATCTAGCTATGCTTCACATGCATGTGCAGAGACAAAATGTTAACACTAAACAGTGATAACTTTTACTGGAAGAATTTTTGCCAATACATGTATATTGCAAATATGTTTCTGTTCAAAGTTGGAGTTAATCTATGTGCATTTAAATTTTGACCGGAATGCAGGGGCGAACTGACAAGTCGGGCGATTCGGCCCTTGCCTGAGGGCCCTGCACTTAGAGGGCCCTCCACTGCAAGTCTCCCTTCATGCAGCACAAGGATTGTTTTTTTTTTTTTTTTAAATATTTTACATTTAAAAAAAATTTTTTTGCCTTGAACTTTTTTTTGGGGGGGGGGGGGGTTGCGGGTGCAGGGGAGGGGGTGGATGGCAGGTGCTAGGCAAGCTGGCTGTCCTAACACCTCATTAGGCTCCATTTCAGCCCCCGTCACATTCCTACGGTTATACAGCACCAGGAATGTGACCAGAGAGGAAGAGGGAGGAGCATGATAAACCCGCCGGCAGTGCAGCCCCTAGGACAGAGAGAGCGGGAAGACAGCAGCTGCAGCACTATGCACTAGTTTGCAACAGGCAGCTGAACAAATTTGAAGACAGCCTGGACTCGGATCTAGGGTATGTAAGAAATTTACAAGTAGAAAGTACTCAATCCTTTACCTGTTCTTCTTCTTCAAAAAAGGCAAGTGCAACAACTAACTAGATCCTTCCATTGCACAATCCGTATCTGATTCTGAATCAATCGATTCAAATAACTTCATGTGTATATATATATATATATACAGCGGAATGTCCATTTAAAAATAGATACAGGGAGCAAAAAAATTAAACACTGTGAAGCTCAGTTACATATTCTTACCCAGAATCCCTTGCTCCTGTGGAGACCTCTCTGAGGGTTTTTTAGCTGAGAAATGTGGACGGTGTGCTATATAATGATCTTTTTGTCAGTGAGAATGAATACTGCAGAAGACAACATATACAGTATTTCCTGCAAGTACTCATAAGAATTTAAACATGAATAATATCAATTTAAGCAAGTATATCCTTGAAGCCTAGCTTGTTAGAGATGAATAAGGTGGCGAAAGAATCACCTGCGCTCATATAAAATGTTATCACTTACAAGCAATGAAACTTACTAGCAGATTCAGGGGTTGCTTTAACACCTTTAACTGCCTTGGATTTATAAGATAGTTTTTTTTTGCCAGTAGCCCTGCTCCATTGATATCTTGCTTTTTGTTTTGAACCATCTAAATTATTTGGTCTAGAACATAAAAAAGGGACAAGAAACCCAAACTTTTTCTGTCATGATTCAGAGCAACCAATTTTAAACATCATACCTAGGTAGGCCCAGAAGCAGCAATGTATTACTCAGAGCTGGCTGTTTATTGGTGGCTATTCATATATGACTGTTGTTATTGGCTCACCTGATGTGGTCAGCTAGCTCCCAGTAGTGCATTGATGCTTCTTCAACAAAGGATATAAAGAAAATAAAGTAAACATTTGATAATATAAGTAAATTAGAAAGTTGTTTACAATTGTATGTTCTAAGTTTATAGGGAGCAGCAGTATATGGCAGTAGTTTTGCAACAACGTCATACATCAGCAAGTGCACTAGATGGCAGCACTATTTCCTGTCATTTAGTGCTGCAGAAATTGTCATGCTAGATATCTGAATAACATGAGAACAAAGCAAATTTGATAATAGAAGTACATTGGAAACTTTATTAAAATTGTATTCTCTATCTGAAAAAAAATGAAAGAAAAATGTTGATTTCATGTCCCTTTAAGACTGTGGAATTTTGCTTTTCATACCCAAACATAAGCACCTGCCCCTCTACTGCTGCTAATTAGACACATTTTTAAAAGTATGTACAGCTCATGTGTACAACAAGCAGCTCTTCTGCTGCATTTGATGCCACTTACTTTACATTTGTGGCATTTTTTTTGCCCCCACACAGAACAATTCTGAACATACTCATGGAGATAATGTCACATCATTTATTTAAGCTGAGCCACTTTGTATTCTTTTTTTTTATGGACCAGCCAAGTTTGGAGTTAAAGGGCCATGATACCCAAATGTTGAAACACTTGAAAGTGATGCAGCATAGCTGTAAAAAGCTGACTAGAAAATATCACCTGAACATCTCTATGTAAAAAAGAAAGATATTTTACCTCAAAAATTCCTCAGTAGCCACATCCCATTGTAAAGAACTTCTAAGCAGCATATTAGTATGTCCGTCCCGGGACAGCTAAGGGATTGAGCCATGTGCACTCTCATGTTATTTCCCTATTCAGTCTAAGGAAGTTTACTATGAAATCTCAAGAGAGTTAAGTGAAATCTCATGAGATCACAGTAAAAGAGTTCATGGGGCCTATCTATCAAGCTCTGAGCAGGCGGACAGACATCGCCGCAAATCAACCCAATAGAGTAAGATCGGGTTGATTGACACCCCTTGCTGGCGGGCCATTGGCCGCGAGTCTGCAGGGGGCGGCGTTGCACCAGCAGCTCTTGTGAGCTGCTGGTGCAATGCTGAATATGGAGAGCGTATTGCTCTCCGTATTCAGCGAGGTCTGGCGGACCTGATCCGCACTGTCGGATCAGGTCCACCAGACCTTGTTAAATAGAGGCCCATGACCTCAGTATTGCTAATGCTGATTGGCTGCTGTTTATTTCTTCTTTTTTTTTTACCTGCAGCTGGGAGCAGCTGAAGTATAACTTTTTACACATAACTTACTCTGCTGAGCTGAGGAAATTGTGAGGTAAAATATCAACCTTTTTTACATAGAGAGGCTCATGTGATATTTTCAGCTTTTTACAGTTATACTGCATCAGTTTCAAGTGATTTAGCATAAGAGTATTATGTCCCTTTAACATAAAAACATAATACAAATAATTTAAACTACAATACAGATAAAAACACATATAAACCCCAGCCTTCCTTTCATGCCATTGTGAACTTCCAAAGAAAATAGGCTCAGTTACAGATGCTAAAAATTACTTTGAAGGACAGTTGGGTATTTGCATGATATTGGGTGCCACTGTCCCTTTAATATAATTTACACAGTACAGCTTAGATATTCCTATTCTTAAATTCAGAGACCTACAAGAATTGTGTCACATGGCTCTTCTAAAATAAAGCAATTGATTCACCACACTTTCTTATATCAATAGCACAAAAACACTTTATTGTTGGGTTTTTAACACAGGAGATTAAATGGGTGCCAGTTCAAATTATGGAGATGATCCAAGTATTTTCATATGTCAGATTTTTTTTTTTTTTTTAATCTCAATAAATGTTTTGGTATTATTTTATAGTTCATGAAACTATTGAAAGATTTCTACCCTAACCTTTACAGCTTTATCATTTTGGTTTCTTTCATGTCACCTGCTCACGTGTTAAAGAAATAAGGTGAAGAAATGTCAAAATATAATGTGGGAAGCCCCATGTTTCTTTAAATGAAATCATGACAAATAGAGGAAGGATGGGAGCTGGGACTGTGCATACAATTTTAGGCTATTCCTCACACAGGTGTGTAATTAGGGTTATACATACTTTCTTGGACACATGATGCAGGACGGAACATGAATATACTGTGGGAAATAAATTGTACTGGTAGGCAGCACTATTTATGTTCCCCTCTGAATACCCTGCAGTGTAACATGTGCAACTCATAGCTCTCCAATAAAACATGGCCAAAATAGTAACACTGGGGGCCAAATTATCTAAAGCTCTGTGCTAGAACGAGATTTTCTAAGAAGCCTCCTCAGTACTGAAGAAAAGCACATTTTAGCTGTGAGCCGTTTTTCACATTATGTAGAGTTCTGGATTAGAAGGAGAGACCTGCTCTAAAAAATCCCCCAAAGATTTTGCCTGACCTCTCTACACATACCTTTTTGATATATGATCTTTTGAATACTTTTATTTGCTCTTGAGGAAGGGAGTTTACCTTTACATTGAGCATTTTAAACATATGAGGAGCTGTCAATTTTTTTTAAGTAAAGCTGTTTACACATATGAAGCTGTAGCTATGGATCAAAGTCTTTTCAATAAAATGTACACACTTTGCTTCTACTCTGCTTATGAATATTTCCATTGTGTATACCTATGGGTCTTCTATCTACTTCACTACTGTGAATTATCCCATTCTGAAGTACACGTGTGGAAAATACCCTATAGACAAAGTTCCTGAAAAGGTCAGTGCTACTGTAACACTTCTATGTGACCTTTTCATCATCTGGCCCTTGGTAAGAATAGGTGCTTTGGAACATTATGGAGAAAGAGGGAAAAAAAAAACTGATGCGCATCTGATACAGAAAAAGCTGACAAAATGCAGAGAGCTAAATGATTTAACAAGCCACAAAACTTTTTTATTTTTTTATTTTTTTAAATGAATTTTTATTCAGTTTTAGAAAGTAAGGTAACACTTGGGGACACACAGGACCCCTGTTCAAACATAAACAGACAAAAAGGAACGGACACGCAGGTCCGGTTGCAATAGCTGTCAAAACATTGATACATCATAAGTAAATTGCAGGGATTTGTGGTGAAAATAATTCACCAAGATTGAACCCTAGCGTGGGCTCAGAAAATGGGGGGGGGGGGGGGGGAGGTGATGCTTATAAATTAAATTTAATGTTCCAAAGAGCAAGTCAGGAAAAAATTGCTGTACTATGTTGTAATGGGTATGTCCATATAGATTGAGATCAGGTTCTGCCAAAATCTAGAGATGTGGATAACAAGAAAAAATTCCAGAGACAAGTGAGATGCAAATTGTACCTAGTACACACTGTACGTAGCACCCACTGTACCTAGCACTCATTGTACCTAGCCCACACTGAACCTAGCACTCATTGTACTCAGCACTCATTGTACCTTGCACACGCCATACCCAGCCCACACCGTACCCAGCACACGTTATACCTAGCACACGCTGTACTTGGCACAAGCCATACCCAGCACACACCGTGCCTAGCACACATAATACCTAGCACACACTGTACTTAACACTCATTGTACCCAACATACTTTGTAACCAGCACACACTGCACCCAGCACACACAATACCCAGCACACACTGAACCCAGCACTCATTGTACATAGCACTCATTGTACCTAGCACACACTGCTAGCACTCATTGTACCTAGCACTCACTGTACCTAGCACTCATTGTACCTAGCACACATTGTACCCGGCACACATTGCACCTAGCACACATTGTGCCTAGCACACATTGTACCTAGCACACATTGCACCCAGCACACATTGTACCTAGCACACATTGTACCTAGCACACACTGTACTTAACACACACTGTACCTAGCCCACGCTGTACCTAGCTCTCACTGTACCTAGCACACACTGTACTGTGGACGCGCTGTATCCAGCATACGCTGTGCCTAGCATACATTATACCTAGCACACATTGTACCTAGCACACATGATACCTAGCGCTCACTGTACCTAGCTCACATTTTACCTAGCACACGCCGTACCCAGCACCCGCCTTGCCTAGCACACGCGGTGCCTAGCACACATTGAACCTAGCACACATTGTACCTAGCACAAATTATATCTAACCCACATTGTACCTAGCACACATTGTACCTAGCACAAATTGTGCCTAGCACACATTGTACCTAGCACACCTTGTACCTAGCATACATTGTACCTAGCACACATTGTACCTAGCACACATTATACCTAGCACACATTGAGCTTAGCACACGCCGTACTTAACACACACTGTTCCTAGCCCACGCTGTACCTAGCTCTCACTGTACCTAGCACACGCTGTACTGTGGACGCGCCGTATCCAGCACATGCTGTGCCTAGCACACATGATACCTAGCACTCATTGTACCTAGCTCACCCTGTACCTAGCACACGCCGTACCCAGCACCCGCCTTGCCTAGCACACGCGGTGCCTAGCACACATTGAACCTAGCACACATTGTACCTAGCACAAATTATATCTAACCCACATTGTACCTAGCACACATTGTACCTAGCACAAATTATATCTAACCCACATTGTACCTAGCACACATTGAACCTAGCACACATTGTACCTAGCACACATTGTACCTAGCACACATTATGCCCAGCACACATTATGCCCAGCACACACTGTACCCAGCACACACTGTATCCAGCACACATTGTACCCAGCACACGCTGTACCCAGCACACACTATACCCAGCACACACTGAACCTAGCACTCATTGTACCCGGCACTCATTGTACCTAGCACTCATTGTACCTAGCACTTATTGTACCTAGCGCTCATTGTACCTAGCGCTCATTGTACCTAGCACACGCTGTACTTAACACCCATTGTACCTAGCTTACGCTGTACCTAGCACACACCGTACCTGGCACCCACCTTGCCGAGCACACGCAGTACCTAGCACGCATTAAACCTAGCACACATTGTACAGCACACAAAGTACCTAGCAAACAAAGTGCCTAGCACACACAGCACCTAGCACATACAGAACGTAGCACACATAGAACCTAGCACCCACAGCACCTAGCACACACAGCACCTAGCACACACAGCACCTAGCAAACACAGCACCCAGCACACACAGTACCCAGCACACACAGTACCCAGCACACACAGTACCCAGCACACACAGTACCCAGCACACACAGTACCTAGCATATACAACACCAAGCAAAAACAATGTCCAGCATACGCAGTACCAAACAGACACAGTCCCCAGCTCAAACAGTAACTATCACACACAGTACAAAGCACATACAGTACCTAGCACACCTAGGAACCCAAGCTGTATTAGAGTATACAAATAACAAAATATAATTGTGCTACACTTTAACCCTTTGGAAGATGAATGCCTTAAAGCTATGTACAGTGACATACTGGGAGTAAACTTACTATGGAGGTTACATGAATGTTAACATACACTATTCCTAGAACCGCAGCTGAGTATAGTTAAATACATTACTTAAACGCTAGTATCAGGAGTACAAGTGATCTAGCAATAAAAATCCAATGCGGTATAAACATTCATTGTGAGAGAATCAGACTAGCAGGCCTCCCACACTTCCCCCCATAAGCACAGCGTTCTAAAATATGGACTAATCTTTGACCCAGATGAGTAGCTGAAATGGACATCCAAGATCAATAACATCAAATATATAAAATATGCTAGCAATGACTAAAGGGATGATATCAACGCTATATAGTATTAATTGTTGGGTATGCTGAATTCCAAAATATCTCCAAGCAATGCTAATTCAGGATTTCCTAGAGCACCCTGTAAAAAGTTCTACATAAATAGAGGATATGCGTATTATACCAGGTCTATGCATAACGGTTAGAAACATATTACTAAGAGAAGACCATCTATCCTAACATGTACCTTAGACTCCATTAGAAGAAATAACAGCTGTATACAACCATGTACGTCAAACAAATAATTACTAACATGTTTCAGTGAGTCTGAACAATATGGTGGGGAGGGTAACATAGAACTGGGAAAGTCATCTCCATATTTATTCAAAGGGAATGGGGAAACTTGTTGTCAGCGGTTTAGTTTGCACACATCTTGTCCAGCAGGTTGTAAAAGCAAGTTCCACTGTATAGAAAACAGCTAGCCAATTCCTTTTCTTAGGGACATAAGACAAACATTAGGTATTTCCAGCAATTGTAAATATAGCAAAGTCCCAAAGCGTCTAGGAGATAATAATATGGTGAAAAAGTACATATCCTGTATATAACACAGTTATGTCTCATTTTCTGTTGCTGATATCAGTTGGCTTGATACTTGGGCGCTGCGTGTGCACAGACCTCCTGCACTGTATGCGCGTCAATGCATTGGTACACATAATAAGAGCGCATATCTTCAAACCCTCGGGTCAGGTCTCATCTATCAGCTAAATTTTCAATATAGGTTAGGAGTCCATCCTTGGGCCGCTTGTAGCAGTTGTTCGCTGTTTTATATTTAGCTGCAAGAGCCACGTGGTAGTGTAAGTGCAAGATGGCGCCGGTCAGTATAGGCGCCGCATCAGCCCTGCACTCTCTCTTTACTCTGTAAAGCCTCTCCCATGTGTGTTTTCGGCCCCTCACCCGATAGAAACAAGTCTCCAATTTTAGCTCCAAGAAGCACAGCTGCTGACATCTAGGTTACTTGGCAGCCAAAAACTTTAGTGCGCCTCGTGACGCAGTGATTCTCAGAGCCAGTATCGGCTCATCAAAACCCCTCCAGGAGTAATCTTGTAAGCAGTCTCTTACTACTGTGCCGTGTTGATGCCTCACCCCAGGTAGGGTAGTTATTTTATATCTGTACCCATTTGGGTGGTAGAGGGTAAGCCGGACAGTCTTGACAGCTCCCAAATGGTATTGAGTCCTCTGGTCTACGTTTTTTTCAGGGAAAGTCTCCATCCTTGCTGCCCAGTCGTTACACTTATCTTCCCCAAGCAGTGTTGCCAAAACCGAGCGTTTTCTAGCCATTACATTTATTCAATTGAGCTGTTTCAGCTGAAGCTGAGCCGAAACACATCTTCCTAGTTCGGCTGTTAGCTCCGCCCCCACAAGCCACAAAACTTTATTGATCATCCAATTAAGAAGGCAAGATGCAAAGAGGCCCATTAATCAAGCTCCGAATGGAGCTTGAGGGCCCGTGTTTCTGGTGAGTCTTCAGACTCACCAGAAACAGCAGTTATGAAGCAGCGGTCTAAAGACCACTGCTCCATAACCCTGTCCGGCCGCTCTGATGAGGCGGACAGACATCGCTGGAATTCAACCCTATCGAGTCTGATCGGGTTGATTGACACTCCTCTGCTGGCGGCAGATTGGCCGCAAGTCTGCAGGGGGTGGCGTTGCACCAGCAGCTCACAAGAGCTGCTCGTGCAATGCTGAATATGGAGAGCGTATTGCTCTCCGCATTCAGCGATGTCTGTTGGACCTGATCCGCACTGTCGGATCAGGTCCGACAGACATATGATAAATATGCCTCAAAGTATGAGAAAAAGAATGGAGAATACTTCGCAAATATCTTAGGCCTAGATTTGGAGTTTGGCGTTAGCCGTGAAAACCAGCGTTAGAGGCTCCTAACGCTGGTTTTAGGCTACCGCCGGTATTTGGAGTCAGTGATTAAAGGGTCTAAAGCTCACTTTTCAGCCGCGACTTTTCCATACCGCAGATCCCCTTACGTCAATTGCGTATCCTATCTTTTCAATGGGATCTTCCTAACGCCGGTATTTAGAGTCGTTTCTGAAGTGAGCGTTAGAGCTCTAACGACAAAACTCCAGCCGCCGAAAAAAAGCAGGAGTTAAGAGCTTTCTGGGCTAATGCCGGTTCATGAAGCTCTTAACTACTGTACCCTAAAGTACACTAACACCCATAAACTACCTATGTACCCCTAAACTGAGGTCCCCCCACATCGCCGCCACTCGATTAAATTTTTTTAACCCCTAATCTGCCGACCGCCACCTACGTTATACTTATGTACCCCTAATCTGCTGCCCCTAACACCGCCTACCCCTGTATTATATTTATTAACCCCTAACCTGCCCCCCACAACGTCGCCGACAGCTACCTACAATAATTAACCCCTAATCTGCCGACCGCAAAGCGCCGCCACCTACGTTATCCTTATGTACCCCTAATCTGCTGCCCCTAACACCGCCGACTCCTATATTATATTTATTAACCCCTAACCTGCCCCCCACAACGTCGCCGACACCTGCCTACACTTATTAACCCCTAATCTGCCGAGCGGACCTGAGCGCTACTATAATAAAGTTATTAACCCCTAATCCGCCTCACTAACCCTATCATAAATAGTATTAACCCCTAATCTGCCCTCCCTAACATCGCCGACACCTAACTTCAATTATTAACCCCTAATCTGACGACCGGAGCTCACCGCTATTCTAATAAATGTATTAACCCCTAAAGCTAAATCTAACCCTAACACTAACACCCCCCCTAAGTTAAATATAATTTTAATCTAACGAAATTAATTAACTCTTATTAAATAAATTATTCCTATTTAAAGCTAAATACTTACCTGTAAAAAAAAATCCTAATATAGCTACAATATAAATTATAATTACATTGTAGCTATTTTAGGATTAATATTTATTTTACAGGCAACTTGGTAATTATTTTAACTAGGTACAATAGCTATTAAATAGTTAAGAACTATTTAATAGTTACCTAGTTAAAATAATAACAAAATTACCTGTAAAATAAGTCCTAACCTAAGTTATAATTAAACCTAACACTACCCTATCAATAAATTAATTAAATAAAATACCTACAATTACCTACAATAAAACCTAACACTACACTATCAATAAATAAATTAAATACAATTTCTACAAATAACTACAATTACATAAACTAACTAAAGTACAAAAAATAAAAAAGAACTAAGTTACAAAAAATAAAAAAATATTTACAAACATAAGAAAAATATTACAACAATTTTAAACTAATTACACCTACTCTAAGCCCCCTAATAAAATAACAAAGACCCCCAAAATAAAAAAATGCCCTACCCTATTCTAAATTAATAAATTTAAAAGCTCTTTTACCTTACCAGCCCTGAACAGGGCCCTTTGCGGGGCATGCCCCAAGAAAATCAGCTCTTTTGCCTGTAAAAAAAAACATACAATACCCCCCCCAACATTACAACCCACCACCCACATACCCCGAATCTAACCCAAACCCCCCTTAAATAAACCTAACACTAAGCCCCTGAAGATCTTCCTACCTTGTCTTCACCTCACCGGGTATCACCGATCGGTCCTGGCTCCGATATCTTCATCCAACCCAAGCGGGGGCTAGACATCCACTGAAGAAGTCCAGAAGAGGGCCCAAAGTCTTCCTCCTATCCGGCAAGAAGAGGACATCCGGACCGGCAAACATCTTCATCCAAGCTGCATCTTCGATCTTCTTCCATCTGGTGCGGAGCGGGTCCATGTTGAAGCAGCCGACGCGGATCCATCCTCTTCTTCCGGCGTCTCCCGACGAATGACGGTTCCTTTAAGGGACGTCATCCAAGATGGCGTCCCTCGAATTCTGATTGGCTGATAGGAACAGCCAATAGAATGCGAGCTCAATCTGATTGGCTGATTGGATCAGCCAATCGGATTGAACTTGATTCTGATTGGCTGATTCCATCAGCCAATCAGAATATTCCTACCTTAATTCCGATTGGCTGATAGAATCCTATCAGCCAATCGGAATTCGAGGGACGCCATCTTGGATGACGTCCCTTAAAGGAACCGTCATTCGTCGGGAGACGCCGGAAGAAGAGGATGGATCCGCGTCGGCTGCTTCAACATGGACCCGCTCCGCACCAGATGGAAGAAGATCGAAGATGCCGCTTGGATGAAGATGTTTGCCGGTCCGGATGTCCTCTTCTTGCCGGATAGGAGGAAGACTTTGGACCCTCTTCTGGACTTCTTCAGTGGATGTCTAGCCCCCGCTTGGGTTGGATGAAGATATCGGAGCCAGGACCGATCGGTGATACCCGGTGAGGTGAAGACAAGGTAGGAAGATCTTCAGGGGCTTAGTGTTAGGTTTATTTAAGGGGGGTTTGGGTTAGATTAGGGGTATGTGGGTGGTGGGTTGTAATGTTGGGGGGGGGGGTATTGTATGTTTTTTTTTACAGGCAAAAGAGCTGATTTTCTTGGGGCATGCCCCGCAAAGGGCCCTGTTCAGGGCTGCTAAGGTAAAAGAGCTTTTAAATTTATTAATTTAGAATAGGGTAGGGCATTTTTTTATTTTGGGGGTCTTTGTTATTTTATTAGGGGGCTTAGAGTAGGTGTAATTAGTTTAAAATTGTTGTAATATTTTTCTTATGTTTGTAAATATTTTTTTATTTTTTGTAACTTAGTTCTTTTTTATTTTTTGTACTTTAGTTAGTTTATGTAATTGTAGTTATTTGTAGAAATTGTATTTAATTTATTTATTGATAGTGTAGTGTTAGGTTTTATTGTAGGTAATTGTAGGTATTTTATTTAATTAATTTATTGATAGGGTAGTGTTAGGTTTAATTATAACTTAGGTTAGGACTTATTTTACAGGTAATTTTGTTATTATTTTAACTAGGTAACTATTAAATAGTTCTTAACTATTTAATAGCTATTGTACCTAGTTAAAATAATTACCAAGTTGCCTGTAAAATAAATATTAATCCTAAAATAGCTACAATGTAATTATAATTTATATTGTAGCTATATTAGGATTTTTTTTTACAGGTAAGTATTTAGCTTTAAATAGGAATAATTTATTTAATAAGAGTTAATTAATTTAGTTAGATTTAAATTATATTTAAGTTAGGGGGGGTGTTAGTGTTAGGGTTAGACTTAGCTTTAGGGGTTAATCCATTTATTATAGTAGCGGTGAGCTCCGGTCGTCAGATTAGGGGTTAATAATTGAAGTTAGGTGTCGGCGATGTTAGGGAGGGCAGATTAGGGGTTAATACTATTTATGATAGGGTTAGTGAGGCGGATTAGGGGTTAATAACTTTATTATAGTAGCGCTCAGGTCCGCTCGGCAGATTAGGGGTTAATAAGTGTAGGCAGGTGTCGGCGACGTTGAGGGGGGCAGATTAGGGGTTAATAAATATAATATAGGGGTCGGCGGTGTTAGGGGCAGCAGATTAGGGGTACATAAGGATAACGTAGGTGGCGGCGCTTTGCGGTCGGCAGATTAGGGGTTAATTATTGTAAGTAGCTGGCGGCGACGTTGTGGGGGGCAGGTTAGGGGTTAATAAATATAATATAGGGGTCGGCAGTGTTAGGGGCAGCAGATTAGGGGTACATAGGTATAATGTAGGTAGCGGCGGTTTACGGAGCGGAAGATTAGGGGTTAATAATATAATGCAGGGGTCAGCGATAGCGGGGGCGGAAGATTAGGGGTTAATAAGTGTAAGGGTAGGGGTGTTTAGACTCGGGGTACATGTTAGAGTGTTAGGTGCAGACGTAGGAAGTGTTTCCCCATAGGAAACAATGGGGCTGCGTTAGGAGCTGAACGCTGCTTTTTTGCAGGTGTTAGGTTTTTTTTCAGCTCAAACAGCCCCATTGTTTCCTATGGGAGAATCGTGCACGAGCACGTTTTTGAGGCTGGCCGCGTCCGTAAGCAACTCTGGTATCGAGAGTTGCATTTGCGGTAAAAATGCTCTACGCTCCTTTTTTGGAGTCTAACGCAGCATTTTTTTGAACTCTCGATACCAGAGTTAATTTTATGGTGCGGCCAGAAAAAAGCCTGCGTAGCGTTAACAGCCCTTTTACCGCCAAACTCCAAATCTAGGCCTTAGTTTCTAAGGACCTAGTTCAACTGGAGGCTCAGAGGCTTCGTATGGTCTTTGCGTGTTTTAAGTATTAATTTTGTTGACAAAATGTTAGCCAACAACTTTTTTTTTCCAGTGACAAAAATGAGACAAAAACAAAATAAAAATCATTGTTATTGACAAAATATAAGATGAAAAGTGTTTTCCTTTTTCATTAAATATAAATGAAACAAAAATTCCAGACACTGACAACTGGACAATTGTGTATGAGGAGTGAAGACAGAGTATTGTACTGATTTTATTTTATATATTTATCATTACATTACAATTTAGGCTGTTTTTTCAACTAAAACTATGGGCTCCATTTATTAAGCAGCGGATGCTGTTTCAGAGGGCCATCATTTCAGGCTCGCCTGAAACTGAAGTTAAGAAGCAGCGGTTGTATGACCGCTACTCCTTAACCTGTCCATCACCTTTTAGGTGGTGGATTGAAATCATCGCGTTAAGATACGATCAGGATGATTGACAGCCCCTGCTAGCGGATGACTGAACGCCAGTGAGCAGGGGATGGCATTGCACAAGCATTTCACTAGAAATGCTTGTGCAATGATAAATGCCAACTGCGTAAGCTGTCGGCATTTAGCGATGTCAAGAGGACATGATTTGCTATAGCGAATCATGTCCGCTTGACATAATGGCATCTATTTATCAAAGCGTCGACTTTCTTGCATTCGACGGCACCAATACGCTCGCCTAAGATCGCCTAACATCGCTGCCGCGGACCTGAATACGCTCTCCAAAATGATCAAAAAAGCTGTCAAAAAGCTGCGCACCAAGTACGGTGCGATGAGCAGCGGACTGTTATTAACTAACAGTCATCGATCTCGCTGCTCTTCGGCTTTTTTACAGCTTTATTGGTACACTGTCACTAAGCACCCACACTATACTATACTGTTTTACCCCCTATACCGCCGCTCCCAGAGCACACCGCACCTAAATAAAGTTATTAACCCCTAAACCGCCGCTCCCGGAGCCCACTGCCACTCTAATAAATGTATTAACCCCTAAACCGCTGCTCACGGAGCCCACGCCACCTACATTATACATATTAACCCCTAATCTTCCGCCCCCTATACCACCGCCACCTACATAAAGTTATTAACCCCTATCCTGCCGCTCCCGGACCCCGCCGCAACTAAATAAAGTGTTTAACCCCTAAACCGCCCCTCCCGGAGCCCACCGCCACCTACATTATATTTATTAACCCCTAATCTGCCCCCCCTACACTGCCGCCACCTACATTATATTTATTAGCCCCTAATCTGCCCCCCTACACCGCTGCCACTATATTAAATGTATTAACCCCTAAACCTAAGTCTAACCCTAACACCCACTAACTTAAATATAATTTAAATAAATCAAAATAAATTATTCCTATTTAAAACTAAATACTTACCTATAAAATAAACCCTAAGCTAGCTACAATATAACTAATAATTACATTGTATCTATCTTAGGGTTTATTTTTATTTTACAGGCAACTTTGTATTTATTTTAACTAGGTAGAATAGTTATTAAATAGTTATTAACTATTTAATAACTACCTAGTTAAAATAAATACAAAAGTACCTGTAAAATAAAACCTAACCTAAGTAACAATTACACCTAACACTACACTATAATTAAATTAATTACCTACATTAACTACAATTAACTACAATTAACTACAATTAAATAACATTATCTAAAGTACAAAAAAAACAAAACACTAAATTACAGAAAATAAAATAATTACAAGATTTTTAAACTAATTACACCTAATCTAATCCCCCTAACAAAATAAAAAAGCCCCCCAAAATAAAAAAAGCCCTACCCTACACTAAATTACAAATAGCCCTTAAAAGGGCTTTTTGCGGGGCATTGCCCCAAAGTAATCAGCTCTTTTACCTGAAAAAAAAGTTCAATAGCCCCCCCAACATTAAAACCCACCACCCACACACCCAACCCTACTCTAAAACCCACCCAATCCCCCCTTAAAAAAAACTAACACTAACCCCTTGAAGATAACACCCGGACTGAGTCCGGGGGATCGTATGTTACATCACTAAATTCTACTTTTGCCGGTCTGTAGGGTTTGATAACTAAGGCGAATCAGGCTCGCCAAAAATACGCTGCGGAATTCCAGCGTATTTGCGGTTGACGGCTTGATAAATAGATGCCATAGTAAATCTTCCCCTTTGTATCTTTTTGTTGTCTAAAACGATATTGAAAATACCAAAATATGAGTAAAATCAATTAAATCAAAAGACCAGGGGTCCGAATTATCAAGTGCCAAAATGGCCCTGAATACCCCTGTTTCCACGCGAGCCTTCAGGCTCGCCAGACACAAGAGTTAAGAAGCAGCGGTCTTAAGACCGCTAATCATTAATTTGTCCGCCGCCTCTGAGGCGGCGGACAGCAATCAGCCCAATCGAATACAATCAGATTGATTGACACCCCCTGCTAGCGGCAGTGGCCGCAAATCTGCAGTGGGCAGCATTGCACAAGCAGTTCACCAGAACTGCTTGTGCAATGTTAAATGCCGACAGCGAATGCTGTCGGCATTTAACAATGTCGTGCGGTCATGATTCGCTACAGTGAATCATGTCCACCCACCATTTGATAATTTGGCCCCTATGACTGAAACTAAATAAAAATTTCATCCCAAAATTTCAAACTGGATGTTTCCCCTGTAGCTACAATCCCCTCTTTTGCAGCCTAAAGATATTTTTATTTCATTCATAAAAAAAACACATCCTTGATCACAAAAACACCTGCACATCCTTTCCACTTTTCTTTTCCCCATTCATACACTTCCTTCTGCACACAATAGGTTTACACATCATATGTATGATGTGTGTCTAATAGCTGGCTTAAAAATACTGAATGGTTCTTTGAACTATCCTGGTGGCTGTTAATCTCTTACACCGGGGTGACGAAATGCTATAGACACAGGATATATTTGAATTTTGAAAAGAGTGATATTTTGAGTTGCACTTCATTTCTAATATATCTGGTGTCGGAACTAACCTAAAGCTTCAAACTAAGGATAACTTTGGCATTCGTTTGCACAATGAATAACAAATATTTGCGCATATATACACAAACACACACATATATATACCAGTCTATATTGGGACACCTTGTAAGTTGGTGACTGGCTAAGCAGAATATGGCCATATTGTGTGACAGATCCCAATTTTATTTAAAAAGAATGGTTGTCTCTTGATGTTTTTTGCAGCAGTTCAAAAAATATGTTGTGCTTTTGAAAATGGATGTGCGCCAATACCTTTTTGTTTGTGTATATATATATATATATATATATATATATATATATATATATGGAAACAAAGGATACTGGGGTTTATTGAGTGCTAGGTAACAACCTAAGTGTGATCACTATTGACTAGTGCTCTGTGAACTGTAATCCAATTGTATGAAAAGAAAAGTACAATACAATATAGAAATTTAAGATGGTAAAAAAGGTAAAGAATGTCCAATTGAAATGTTAGGCTATAAAATGTGCATACAACATCTATACAAGTGATGAGGATGTAGAATGTCTCCCATAGCACCCCTTATTGTATTTTACTCACAGGATAATACCTCAATCGAATGAGGTAAGGATAATGCAGTGTGTTATTTTAATATCTCAGTGGATGGTAATGTTTCTTCATAGGGGATGGAATTCCTCCACTGTGTTCTAAATCATGACCTCACAGATCCTCAGTTTAATGTGATCTTGAATCCACTCCCACCACAGATGGGGATAATCGTATAAACGGAGACAAAAGAAGAATGGCACATACAGTATATAGTGTAATACCGTTTATTATAAAATATAATGCCAAACAAAATATAAGTGCACACCTACAATTTTGGACCTGAATGATGATGAGGTAACAATTGGATAGTAGTAAAACAGTGTTGAAGTCTCAAATATGGAATAAAGAAAGCTGCACCGGCTGGTTGCAGTTATTACTCCGTGGCGTTTAAATAAACATCAAAGAGTCAATTCCGGCAATAGAAACGGTGTACCTATATAGAAGGCTCACTCCTTGTTATGATGGAGCTGTAGATCATGAACAGTTTAATGTAGAATGTCATCAAGTTTGTTTGGTATATTTGGTGGAAACTGCTGACCAGTATTGTTTTAATTTGGGACATTACCACAAGATGTGAATCAACCAGCAATTCTCACCAGCACAGATCCATAGTACCATGGAACTGATGTTTTTAATGGAGTTGGGGCTTTTTGTTTACATATTTATGGAAAGCTTTAGGATACAATCAAGGAAGTAAACATTAGGGATGTGCACAATGTCTGAATTCAGCATTCATTATCCAGATATTTGTGTGTTGCACGTTTATGGCCCGAAATGAGCTGGATGCCGCAGACTGTGGCCATAGTAAACATATATGTTGAACATTAAGTGCTGGTCTTGCTGAGTAACCTATTCCCTTATCCCAACAATATTTAACAGAATAGTTAACTTTAGCAGGGTGCCAGGCAACCCAATTAATTACAAAATCATCCTAAATCTACATTTCTGCTAGTTTACTGTTCCAGTTTTCTCTGATTTTTAGTAGCAAGTTTACTACATTTTTTCCATGTACCCAAACTATAGGTTTGATTACAAACTATGGGCTAGATTACACACACACATATATATATATATATATATATATATATATATATGCAAATATCTAGAAGAACAAGCGCACAGATACACTATTCATAGTGCAAATCAATTTAATATTAAAAAGGCAAATAGCAAATAAACAACATTCAGGAGTAAATACTACTCACAAGGGGAACCCCAATCATATGAGGTAAGTAATGTCTGTCGGATCCTTAAAGTGTCCCCACTTATTCCAGGCAACAGTCACAGTTATGTCTCCACTTTGGTATAGGTTAGTAAGTCCCAAAAGGTAAGAGAATCTCCTTATGGCAAAACAAGTCCTCAGTGTTTAACAGAGGTAGCGGTCAATGTTAAAAAGGTAATCCTGTCCGTCTTACCGCTCCTGTTGTTTGTTAAACAAACCGAGGCTGTGCGATGAGTTTTTCTTGCAAACCAGCGTGGATCCGTAGCTCTGTAGATCAACGTAGTAGCGTCTGTTCAGAGCTCTCCTTTCCTCCTGTTGGCTTGAGATTCACAAAGGACGTAAGGTGGGCGTGGCCTTACGCGTTTCACTGTAACTTCCGCTTCATCAGAGGCTTGTAGTGCGCCCATCCTACCTGCTGTTCTAATATGACAGCGTCAAGGTACACGCCCCACTTACGTCCGTCTCAATATGACAACCTGTTAGTGCCACATGTTTAAATGCAAAGAGTATAATATATTGGTTTGCAATAAACATTGTTGTCTGCGAGCAGCTCATATTCTAATGGCACCCAATTTAACACATCATAGTGACTATGCTTAAAAATGCGCCCTCAGTGTGCTTTATTAGTGAACAATTTTCAACTTTGGAAATCCTTATTTATGTAATCACACTAGTACATATTAATCAACATTTCAGAGTTTAAATTGAACATATAAATAAATTCTAAATATAAATATAATACCCTCCAAATAATCCAATGCCATATTTGAAAATCACCAAAAATTATTTATTTATTTATTAGAGTATGGAGACCTTTATATAATTTTTTTATAAAAAAACTATTTTATGTTATTGTTGTAACTAATTTTGACAAAAAATCTCTAAGTGGTAGACTCAATGTGGATACAATGGGAATCATGTGATCAAATTCTTTGTGCAACATGATTATTCTTATCCATTTGAATATCTGTCCTGAACATGAATTATATAAATTTTATAAATTTAATCAGTTTCTAATGAATTTATACTAACACTCTATTTGATACTGAATCTAAAAATCATTGGGTATAAAATCCAAAAATTAAAATTGTTCTTAAAAACCAAAAAATTTTGGAGCTAAATTCAATTGATTTGCCATTTTTTTTTAAAAAACCTCAGTTCATCTCATTTTATTTCTACTTTAAAATTAGGATATAAATTCAATCCAATTGGATTGAATTTATATCCTAATTTTAAAGTAGAAATAAAATATTAATTTTTGGATTTTATACCCAATGATTTTTAGATTCAGTATCAAATAGAGTGTTAGTATAAACTCATTAGAAACTGATTACATTTATAAAATTTATATAATTCATGTTCAGGACAGATATTCAAATGGATAAGAATAATCATGTTGCACAAAGAATTTGATCACATGATTCCCATTGTATCCACATTGAGTCTACCACTTAGATATTTTTTGTCAAAATTAGTTACAACAATAACATAAAATAGTTTTTTTATAAAAAAATTATATAAAGGTCTCCATACTCTAATAAATAAATAATTTTTGGTGTTTTTCAAATATGGCATTGGATTATTTGGAGGGTTTTATATTTATATTTAGAATTTATTTATATGTTCAATTTAAACTCTGAAATGTTGATTAATATGTACTAGTGTGATTACATCAATAAGGATTTCCAAAGTTGAAAATTGTTCACTAATAAAGCACACTGAGGGCGCATTTTTAAGCATAGTCACTATGATGTGTTAAATTGGGTGCCATTAGAATATGAGCTGCTCGCAGACAACAATGTTTATTGCAAACCAATATATTATACTCTTTGCATTTAAACATGTGGCACTAACAGGTTGTCATATTGAGACGGACGTAAGTGGGGCGTGTACCTTGACGCTGTCATATTAGAACAGCAGGTAGGGTGGGCGCACTACAAGCCTCTGATGAAGCGGAAGTTACCGTGAAACGCGTAAGGCCACGCCCACCTTACGTCCTTTGTGAATCTCAAGCCAACAGGAGGAAAGGAGAGCTCTGAACAGACGCTACTACGTTGATCTACAGAGCTACGGATCCACGCTGGTTTGCAAGAAAAACTCATCGCACAGCCTCGGTTTGTTTAACAAACAACAGGAGCGGTAAGACGGACAGGATTACCTTTTTAACATTGACCGCTACCTCTGTTAAACACTGAGGACTTGTTTTGCCATAAGGAGATTCTCCTACCTTTTGGGACTTACTAACCTATACCAAAGTGGAGACATAACTGTGACTGTTGCCTGGAATAAGTGGGGACACTTTAAGGATCCGACAGACATTACTTACCTCATATGATTGGGGTTCCCCTTGTGAGTAGTATTTACTCCTGAATGTTGTTTATTTGCTATTTGCCTTTTTAATATTAAATTGATTTGCACTATGAATAGTGTATCTGTGCGCTTGTTCTTCTAGATATTTGCAGCTGTATTTTCTTCACTCAAATTGAACCTTGAGTGGTACCTCAACGAGCAGCACGGATTCACCCAGCAGCTTGAAATTTCATTGAATCTCAGAAGGACATTGTTGTTTTCCTTCTCTCTCACCTCTCTCCAGGAAAATTTGCAGAAAATTTGCAGAGTGTGATAAGTATACTTGTTATTACTAATGTGTATATTATACCAACTGTTTTTATCTCTGTAAATTGTTACCATAAGATAAAACATTACCATCCACTTTAAATTCATTACAAGTGTGCGCAGCCTAGGCTCCCAGTAGTGAGATTCATTTTTTTTGAATTCTCTACTGTGATCTTATTAGAGAGAGAGATAGAGAGAGAGAGATATTAAAAAAAGAACATAGGTAAGAACATAGGAATTTGAAGTATTTTTAATAAAAAAAATTGTTTTAAAATGATATTGCATATTTCAAAATATTTTAGAAGGGCTAAAAAGTGTATACTGTATATGTGTGTGTATATATATACTGTATATATGTGTGTGTGTATATATGTACACATACATATTTACATATATAAACACATAAATACACATGTACATACATATATACACTTGTATATACACATATACAAATATTTGAACATAGGGCTCTATTTATGAAGCAGCGGATGCTGCTTTGGAGTCCCATCGTTTCACGCTCGCCTGAAACAGAAGTTAAGAAGCAGCGTTCATAAGACCGCTTCTCTTTAACCTCTCCGCCACCTTTTAGATGGCGGATTGAAATTATCCCGAACCGATACGATCAGGATGATTGACAGCCCCTGCTAGCTGCCACCAGTGAGCAGGGGGCAGAATTGCACAAACATTTCACTAGAAAATGTCGACAGAATGCTTGACATATGATAAACCTATTCCATACAATATATATACTTTTGAGCCCTTCCCAATCAAACACCTTGACATATACCATATCCCATTTTAACCCTTTTAAACATTTATTTTAATAATAAACTTATATTTTACATAAAATATTTTTATATATAAGTGTAACACTTTATTTTATATAATATAAATAAATCCCAGCCAATGAGTCTTAGAAATCTTTCAACAAAGGATTTTAATAGTGTATATTGCTTCACACTAAACAATAATGAATCAGGAAAGTCTGAATGTAAGCTCACTTAGATCCACACATACCCCATCCACCATACATATCCGTACCATACAGCAAACAATAATTTATTACAAATTAAAAAAACAGAATAAACATAACACCCCCAGGGCGTCCCCAGGGGGTGAAGACCAGCACCACCTGTAAATAATCAAATGACTCTTCAGCCTTTGAATAAATCAGGAAAATTCTTTATCTATGAAAACAAGAAGTAGCATCCAATATATCCGAGATATTGAAAAGGTTACTGGAACAAGTCCATTTCACTCTATTCCGGATACTTTGTAATTAACCTGTTAAATTACAGTCTCCACTCTTTTCCGGTTACTTTGTGAATAGTCTATTGTGTTACAGTCACCAGATAATGGGAAATGCTACAAATATTTGTAATCCTTGATTTGCATGTCACGGAGAGACCAAAAGCACATGAAACACGTATTATAACTTGATATCACTTGAAGCGTGAATTTGCAATAATAGTATCAGTATTGTGCATCTAAATGTCCCTCCATAGAAGCTGTCGTGTGGATGGCCACAATTGTTAGGTATAATTGACTATATTGAAGGGAGATATATTTACAATGCTGGTCCAACCTCACACCCTTTACATTTCACTCACGGTGTACTAACTGACTCAGCATAGAGAGTTCCGCTCTCGAGATCTGCACACTGACCCAAATGCAAAGTTAAAGCTGCAAATACCTTGTGTTGTTTCAATAATGCCAGGATCTTAAATGCAGCTCGGGCCAATAGAAAGTGTTAAGTAACAGTGTTACCTTTGTCATCAAATGCTGGTATGCCGGGTACTACCGTGAGACTTGTCACAGACGTTACCTTCAGTGTGGCAATGGACCGCTATCCAAATGCTTCAATCTCACCTTCTCCATCAAGAAAACCGTTCTCCGTTATCTTACGATGTGGCTCAAGCAACACGAACAGAAACAGGTTATAGCGTCTTACTGATTCCGATGCGTGTTTCGGGACTCCGCCCCTTTGTCAAGGAATGTACAGGTACTTGCGAGGAGGTGCTATTTGAACCGTTACTGCTACCTACCTATTGGATACTCACATACACACCCCTACTCACGTCACACTCCATTTACACACGTAACATTCATTCATAATTTGTATGGAAACACGGATGCGTATACAGCTCACAAATAGTCTACAAACAATGTATAAAGTAAAGGAAAACTGCCGATACTCGCTAAGTTAGCTCATATTCCTAATAGCCTCTAATATGTTCTTACTTAAATACATTTTTATTTTTATAACCAATCTTAGTTCAATACTACAGCCTCACAAGGCACACTACATCCTACCAGAAAGAAAATTAATATATAACAAAAATAAGGAAAAAGCATCTAATAGCTATATAGAATCTATGAATATCTAATACTAATTGTCTGGGACTGCATGTTTCTACGGACCAGCCTGTTAATTCCGAACAGGCGTGACAAAGTGTTTAATAACAATTATCAAAGGGATATAAACTATCCTATAGCCTAAGAAAAAACATAACCCAGGGTATCCCATCAATACACAGACATTCTCACAGTGGCAGAGTAACAGACTCCTGTATTTAAACAAAAAGTATATATACAAAATGTAAAAGAAGGGAGAAAGGAGTTGTATTTAAGGGAACAGTCCCCACATATTTCTATATCAAGTATATAGAAAGGTTTATATGAGCTTATCCAGATGCAAATTTGTAATCGTATTGTAATCTTTTAAGGCCATACAAGGATTCTGTTAGATATGACTTAAATTCTATGGTAATGACTAGTCTTTAGAATCCAGTATAGAGACAAACTAAGGTATTTAAAAATAAAAAAAAAGAAAAGAAAAAAAGAAAAAACGGCAACAATTGCAGCTTAATATAAACTTTGTATAAAGGCACGGTCCCTACTTAATATTGCTCATATTTACATAATGGGAACCGAATTCGGATCAATTAGAAGCATTAACCATTAACATCAGTTAAGGCCATAAATCCAATTGGATAGTGCTGGAATTGTATAGTCAAAATTAATACCTACAAATCCATTTCAGAGATACCCTTATATGTGATTATCGCTCATATTTATATTTTTGTTTGTATTTTGGATGGCATCCTACTTGGAACAGAATAATTAAATAAAGTTGCCCCAAGAGATATCTCTATTGAGACCTTTAGGGACCATAGTATCTAGTCTCCTGATCCACTGGGCTTCTTTCTGAAATAATAATTTTTGTCTATCCCCACCTCTGCGTAGTGGGGGTACCCCATCAACAATTTGAAACCTCAACTGACTTTTATTGTGTGAAAATCTGGTGAAGTGATGTGCCACCAGTGCGTCTTCATCATTTTTACCTATAGCTGCTTTATGTTGACGTATCCTGTCCTGGACCGTTTGGGTGGTCTCACCTACATATGCCAGGCCACATGGGCATTTAATCACATATATTACATATTTAGAGTTACAGGAGAACCTCCCTTTGATGGGTATCCTTTTTCCCGAAAGGGGATGGGTAATGCAATCTCCTTGTTGCATTGAGTGACATAAAGCACAGTTCATGCAAGGAAAAGAACCTTTCTTGATCATTTCAATTGGTTTCTTTGTAGGACCCCAATCAGCATGAATCAATTCATCTCTTAAATTTCTATTTCTCCTATATGAAAACAGTGGAGTATCATTAAATATGTTGCCCACTTGGGTGTCCTCTCTCAATAAATGCCAATGTTGTAATATCATCCTCTTTAGATTTCTACTATGAAATCCAAAATGGCTGACAAATGGTACAGAGAATTTCTTAGGGTCCCGACTCTTTTTGATTAAGAGACTCCTCCTCTCAATATTCGCAACCTTATTAATATTATGTGTCAAGATTTCAGTTGGGTATCCTCTATCCAAAATTTTTTTAGACATTTCATCTAATCTTTTTAAGCAGATTTCAGGATCATCAACGATCCTTTTGATTCTTAGAAGTTGACCCAGTGGAAGGTTCTTAATCAGGGAGGGTGGATGGAAACTATCATATAGTAATGAGTTGTTTCTATCTGTTTCTTTAGTAAATAAATCACTTCTTAGTTTGTGATCTACAATTGATATCATAGTATCTAGGAAGCTCACTTGTATCTTGCTTGCGTCCATAGTGAATTGCAAGGATACATGTGCAGAATTAAGTCGAGATACAAATTGTGTCAATTCCTCATCATCCCCCGTCCAGATGAAAAAAATATTGTCTATATAGCGATACCAGCCTTGTACATGGTCTCTATAACCCCGATCTCTGAAGATCACATCTTCTTCAAATTTCCCGACAAATAAGTTTGCATAGGCAGGTGCTACGTTTGAGCCCATTGCCGTTCCTTTCTTCTGGACAAAATTTATTTTATATGTTTGACAAGTTTTGTAAAACTTTTATTCTAAGCCTAACACTTTTCTTTTGTTCTCAAGTCATGCTAATTCTTCTAGTACTATTTTGGCTTGCCATAACTTTCAACTTGTAGTATATGCAAAATTTAGCACAGTCACGATAAAGGTACGTCGGCCAAACTAAACAGTCTCTGATAAATTTGTTTTACTATGGACTTTTAATATCAATTTGCATGCTAACTATAGCTCAGTCCAGTGATTGTAATCTATTTGTTATCTGGGCCTACAAATATTATTGATTTAAAATACTCATATGAATAAAAAATAAGAGGCAGTAATGTGTATCATGAAAAATTTGCTTTGGAACTATGACTAATAAGCATTAGATACATTGCTCTATTTTCCAGAATTAATTTTAAAATCTATTTTTTTACAGATTACAGATGCAACACCTTTGAACATGGTAAAACTGAAAGCATTTAACGGAGAAAGCAAACACACACAGACTATGGGGCCGATTTATTAATGTGTGGGTGGACATGATCTGCTGTACAGGTTGGGTTGGTGGGGGAGGGAAGAGAGCTGTTTGAGAGGGGTCAGGAAAGGATCAGGGAGTGGGATGTGTCAGGTGGGAGACTGATCTGTACACTAAAGCTACAGTACAGTACAGTAAATGAGTAAGAGGAAAATTACAGCTAAACACAAACACAGCAGAAATGTAAAACTAGCCCTGGTCCTTAATGGTGAGAAAAATGAAAAATAGTCTGGTCACTAAAGGGTTAATTAACAATGTTGTAAACAATAGTGTGTGTGATTGTTTTTGTTCCCTAAACACTATAGTAAAAACAAGGTGTTATCCTCATATAAATAAGGGGCTTTCGGTGTGTGTAACTTTGGTTGACACATAGGATAGGGGCGCCGCTCCCATGAACCTCTATGCAAATAAATATACATTTATTCACTATTAAAACTTATATAGGGACATTATTTTTAAGAGGGGCTTCAAAACAAGGGGTCATGCGGTCTCTGGCGTTTTGATAGCCTGTTAGAATGGTATGTATGTGTTTGTGCATTAAAACAAGTTTTGTTTTTTGTTTTGTTTGTTTTTTTAGTGCTTAAACTTAAATCCCTAAAACACTGTTTGAAAAAGCATGGATTACTTTTCAAATGGTGGGTGTTTAGGGTTTCTAGGGCTTAAGGGAGCTGAGATTGAGGGGTTTGAACACCCTTAAAGGAACAGTCAACACCAGATTTTTTTGTTGTTTTAAAAGATAGATAATCCCTTAATTGCTCATTCCCCAGTTTTGCATAACCAACACAGTTATAATTATACACGTTTTACCTCTGTAATTACCTTGTCTCTAAGACTCTGCAGACTGTCCCCTTATTTCAGTACTTTTGACAGACTTACATTTTAGCCAATCGGTGCTCACTCCTTGATAAATTCACGTGCATGAGCTCAATGTTACCTATATGAAACACATGAACTAATGCCCTCTAGTGGTGAAAAACTGTCAAAATGCATTCACATCAGAGTTGGCCTTCAATGTCTAAGAAATTAGCATATGAGCCTACCTAGGTTTAGCTTTCAACTAAGAATACCAAGAGAGCATAGCATAAATTGGTGATAAAAGTAAATTAAAAAGTTGTTTAAAATGTCATGCCCTATTTGAATCATGTAAGTTTTTTTTTTTACTTGACTGTCCCTTTAAGCCCTCTAGAATAATTTTGCCTCACAAGGCTCAGTGCCATAACATGGGGGATATAAATAAAAAGAAAACAATGTGAAGAAAAAGACAAAAATAGACAATGAGCATATCAATGATGTTTACATTTATCTTTAGATAAACATACTCCATAACTCAGTTAATTCACTATTTAAAGGGACAGTCTACATCAGAAGTTTTATTGTTTAAAAAGATAGATAATCCCTTTATTACCCATTCCCCTGTTTTGCATAACCAACACAGTTATATTAATACACTTTTTACCTCTGTAATTACCTTGTATCTAAGCCTCTGCAGACTTAGATTTAAATTCTTTTGACAGACTTGCATTTAACCAATCAGTGCCCTCTCATTTGTAACGTTACCGGCGTGATCACAATGTTATTTATATGAAATACAGGAACTAACTTCTTCTAGCTGTGAAAAACTGCCAAATGCACTTAGATAAGAGGCGGCCTTCAAGGGCTTAGAAATTAGCATATGAGGCTACCTAGGTTTAGCTTTCAACAAAGAATACTAAAAGAACAAAGCAACCTTGATGATAAAAGTGAATTGGAAAGTTGTTTAAAATTGTGTACTCTATCTGAGTCATGAAATTTTAATTTTGACTAGACTGTCCCTTTAATTAAAATACCCCTGTTCAATAGTATGGTTCTGTACATTTGTGCAAAACTTAAATATTCTTAAATTAGCCATATTTTCCTCTCTCTGATTCCAATCAAATCTTCGTGGAAAGAAGGGAGAGAAAAAAAAGAAGTAACTTTATCTCACTGGGACCCAAGGCAAGGCTGTAGCCTCTCATTTTAATATCACCATTTCTAGCTGTTTAAAATCAACAGAAGCTGAGCCAACAGCCACATATGAGCAAGAGGAGCTTCCTCTCTGTGACTGATTCATCCTTCCCCATTGGTTCACATTAGAGAGTATAAACTTGCTCAGCCTTCCTGTACAAATATGGTGGCAGTTTTTTCTGTAGCAGTCATCTTGCAAACACTGCTACCATATTAGTAAAGCCTAATCCATATAATTTCCGTACACTTTAATCCCTTTTTTGCAGGGTTGGCACATAGAGGGACAAGACATGATGTGGATGGAGCCCAGGCTACACCAGGTCCCTCTGTCGCAACACCACTACTAATTGCAGGGGCCGTCTGGGACCCCTACATGTATGGTTCTAGTCTCAATTGAGAAAATGGAATACCCTGTAGTTATGTCCATGGATGTAGGATACAGGTTCCATTACAGTCACTTCTAATACTAGGGACTAGAAAGATTAGGTGGTGGGGATGGGAAAACTCTAATAATGTCTCTCCCTCTCTCCGCTGAGAGAGACATGAGATAATTAATTTGAAAGAGGATCGCTCCCTCAGGATGCAGATTATCTTCTTGTGATCATTGATCACATGCACTAGAAAAGCTTTTTATGGGGTGATGGGGGTCCTTACACAGCTTTTTACTTCCCTGTGCTTTACTAAAGGGACATTCTAATGCAAACATGACATGCTTTAATTTGCTAGAGTGTGTTTTCTGTATAAGTGACCCTAGATAGCTATGTCATATCTGCTACCCCTTTAAGAGGCATATCCTTGTTCCTACTCATATCCCTATTTAAGGAGGGGCCTATTTCTACACAAACTGCTTGATCACTGCAAGTGTTTGGGAAATTTATTTTCTCTCTCATTGTTGCTGCGCTCTTCCTGAGCTTTTCTCTCAAGCCAAACTATTTGAAGTTTCTATACTTCTCTTTTCAGAAGGATTCACTACATTGCAGCTTGAATCATCTCTGAACTCTGTTACCTGCATTAATCCTCTAACAGCTGTGAGTATCATCCTCTCCCTCTTCAGCCACTTCACACTGAATCAGCTGTGCACTGACATCATCATTCACACGCTGTGTTCTGAGGGAGTCACAGAACACTCTGCTCTCTAACCAGACTGCATAACGTTTATTGAATTCAGGATCTTCAACTCCTAAGTAAGTTATTTCAAAGGATCAACAGCAGACCGGATATCAGAAGTATACAAGTAAGAAAGCTATTTACTAATTGCAAGTACTTTTATCTCAGCTGTCTGTAAACTTGACTGTCTCTGACTAACTGCAAATAGCTTTATTTTTTGGGTATATTTCTCTACTAATTTCTACATATCAGGTGTTGCAAACTACTTCCTCATTGCATGAAACCTGTCTGCTTTTTCATATCTGCTGTTAAGCTCATCTGAGACTCACAACTAAGACTTTGATAAAAATCAGAATTGCTTTGCAAAACCAAAGTTCTTTATTAGTAAATATTGAAAGCCTTTAGCATGTTATCCAGAGGAGTTATAAAATCATATTCAGAGTTGAATAAGCTCTCTGTTAAATGCATAGTTTTGTCAGGGGGTTACCTATTGAGATAAAAACTACTTAACTGGTAATCCTAGAAAAAACAACTTCCTTAATCTGTTTGAGAGTTGTTAAATAGGAATACCTAAAAATACCATATTTCCTCTAAAAGCCTATAAAACTGATAGGGATATTGCAAGCTATGTGTTAAGCCCTGCAAAGGGGAATAACCACATTGGTAAATCTGCGCTTGGGAGTTATAGACCAAATTATGCACAAAGCTTTCCGATTCATTTGAAACAATGGTGAACACACCCAGCTAAGCCTGCGGCATGCTTGACCTCACCAATGGCACACCAAGACCTGGCATCTCACCGTGGCCCTGCCCATAAATTTCCAGTAAGCCTCTTTTAAGTGCCCTGGAGACACCACTGAATTGAACACTCCCAGATAACACATTTAACAAAAGCTTGACAGACACCCCCTTTACATTGCACAGGAACAGCAGTATTCTTATCAGTCAGAAAACACTTTCATAACACCCTTATTTGTAATTTTCGGACTTTTCAGATTCAACTGCATTTAGCTCTTGAAACCAGTTTTGGCTTGTTTCCAGCTGCATATCTCAGCTGTAATAATAGAAAGCAAACATACACCAAGATTACAAGTTGAGTGCTAAACCCGGTGTGTAAATAACGCTAAAAAGTTTGCGGTACCGCACTTTCCATAGCGCTGCCATTACAAGTTACACAAAAACCTTCTTGTGTTGTGAGCAGTAATAGTATGAAGGTTATGTCAAACTCATTTTGACATGTGGACACGCACCTTTCTCCTCCCCTAACCCCGCCCCTTTTCACTCCCACTTTTATGCCCCTTTTTAATATCAATTTGATATAAAATTGATATAAAAAGGGTTTTTTGATATGAATTTGATATTACATTGATATTAAAGTGTTTTTAATACCAATTTGATATCAAATTGATATAAAATTGTTAAAAAGGGATTTTGATATGAATTTGATATTAAAAAAGTGTTTTAAATACCAATTTGATATCAAATTGATATAAATTGTTAAAAAGGGTATTTGATAGGAATTTGATATTAAATTGATATTAAAAAAAGTGTTTTTGGGGGGGCGGAGCCAGCAGCACACGGGAGAGGTCGCACACTTTCAGAGCTCCTGCCTAAAGTCGCCTAACAATAACTTAAAACCAGATTTAAATTCATATATGTCCCCTAATTTTGTTGGAATACTCATTCTATCTACATCTACTGTCTGGAGGACGCTATATATTATCATCTGCCTACCGGCTGAGTCCCAGGTTTGTGTAGCCTGCTCAGGATCCATACGGACAACGGCCATCTTACCGCCCTCATGGATAAAAAATCCTTATGGCGGGCATCCAACAGCTACTTACCGAGATTAGCAATCTGTTGACTCACCATCATTGTAGGCTTGCCGCTGCCCTGGATGGAGCCGTAGACCCGGTGGAGAGCGATGAAACTCTGACAGAAGTGTCTCTGGATCCGAAGGAGGTGGCTACTGCTTGCGGGGATGTTTTGGGGCCCCGGCATTCCCCGCATGTATTTTGTCGCCTATCAGCTGGGTTCGAGATTTGCCGTGAGAATAGGGAGAGCCATGCTGAGCTTGCATCGTTGCACGTAACTCCCCAGGGCCATATTGAAGTGGGTCTCGCTAACATGGAGGCTCCGGAGGAGAAGGAGAGGCAGGGATCCCGAGAGATCTTGAAATGCTTCAATGCTTTTGGCACTACCTGTCATCTTCCCACTGGTAGCGTCTCTCTGGCAACCCTGGAAATAGAAAAGACATTGCCATCACTTTCTTGTGTACGGAGGCAGCGCTACTTGTCTCATCTCTCCTGGCTTGTATCCCCTAAGGCTAACAACACGCATCTTCACTTCTGCTCCGGGAAGGTTGGAGTTCGTTCGCCCTGGCTTGCACTCTCTGAGGCAGATGGAAACTATCCTTATTTGTGTTCCAGGAGAGTCGGAGTGGGCTAATATGTTTTCTTATTGTGATATTTCCCCCTGGTACAGAACTCCAGTGATTTTTTTTCTAGTGTGACAATCCTGTTTTATTCCTGTGCCTGATAAGGTCCCAATGGATATCGCATGATATAGTATAATGTCCAAGGCGAACAGCAGCATATATAAAGGAGGTGATAGTTTCATACTGGACCTGGTGACTATGTAAATTTTTGTTGGGCCAAGAAGTGCCCCCGAGTTTCTAACTTACATATTAATATTAACGTTGTTAAACTTTAACATCAGTGTGCACAGGGTCCCAGCTTATTTACGGTGGTTTGGAGAGCCAGTTAGCGTAGCTTTTATTAGTTTATCTGCTCCAAACAACATTTATGGTTTTGAGGCTTTTTGTGACCAACAACACTACTCTCCCTATATGTTACTATTTATAAGTTGACTATTTAACCTTCAGACTTTTGAAAAAATCTACATGTTTTGCCATAGCTTCTAGTATATATGATCTTCCACGCCTGAATGACCACCTCCCCCCCCCATTTTCATTTTCATATAATGTACTTTCCTGTTTGGAAGGGCTACTTAAGCGGTCTATCTTATTTGTACCGCATCCTTAAATATTGAAAGTATTATTATGACACCTCTCTATTTCATTTATGTTATCACACTGGTAATATATGTTTAAAGAATAGTCCAAGTATACTATAGTTTGAAGATGTGAGATTCTTTGTATTTATATTCATATGTTCCTGCAGATGTAAGAGATTTTCTTAAATTTGTTCTCTATTGCAAAGCGGGCTCTGCATGACTATAGATTGTTTCCCCTCAGTTTTATAAGTATTAATGCAGTATTCCTTAAATTTATTTATGCTGTATCACAAGTTACATATGTTTATAGACTGTGTCAAGATGTAGGGGGACCCCTTAATCTTTTTTATGTTATAAAATTAGTCATGCATACCCGCAGAATGTTTTTACAGCAAAACTAAATCCGAAAATGTGAGGTATTTATTCTGTATGGTTAAAATTTTTTTGTGATTCAATGGCTATGACTATATCCCTGAAAGTATATCAGATATGATTTTGATTTTTCTAGGTGTTGATATACCTCTTGTAATGTTGCATGTATGTCGTAACCTGTTTTCCAACCTCAATAAAAATATATATATAAAAAAAAAAAGTGTTTTTAATACGAATTTGATATCAAATTGATATGCATATGTTTTTAATTAGGATTTGGATTAAAAGGTTTTAAGAGGGTATTAAGCTTAACCTTATTTTGATATTCTTGATTAGGAGATTTATAAAAGATTTTAAAAGTTTAACGTTATTTAATAAAAAAAAAAAAAAAAAAAAAAAGTGTAAATTATACTTTGATATTGTATTCTATTAAATGGGGGGATATCAAATCTTAATATATATATATCCTCTATAATGTTCAATAGGTTTAATAAGACATGTCAGGACTGGCTATGAAAAGGATATAAAATGTAATAGGATTAAAAGGGGGGTTATAAGAGTGTATAAAACTCAATTGTTTTGATATTTTCTTTTATTAGGAGGTTATAAAAAGGGGATAAAGTATACTTTTGATAATGATTGTTAACATTTGTTATAAGATTTCTCTTCTCTGTCTTCATGCCAGCACACTGTATTAACAAATTTCTCTGAATGCACAGGCTACATATATGCTCTGACAAAATGTTTTATTTAAAAATGCTCGCAAGGTTAAGTCAGCATATTATGTAAAGCAAACTCTATCTTTTATAAAAAAAAAATTCATAAGAATTAAAATAAGATGACTTCCGGTGGGCGGGCCAGCTGAACAGATGTCTCCAGACAGAGCTCTGCTGGTCGGAACATAATAGCACTAAATTTCAGCAATCTACTGCTGGGCCCCGCATGACAGACTTGCTGGGCTTTGGTACTTCACATAGTGCCGGCTGTCAATACCAGTGCACGAGAAAAATACCATCAATCTCGGCAACCGGAGGCCACAGACTGTTAGGCTCAATACTCACATCGGCGCCATCTTGGATTTCTCCCTGCAGCTAACCGCAACAGGAGACTGGGAATAAGCAGGACGGAACTCCCCCCCCGTACTCTCAAGCCGCAAACAAAAGAGACATAACATCGCGGATCGCAGTGAGTACCGCTACCAAAACTGTCTCTGATTCAGCTCCGTTGAAGGGGAGGGTGCATAAACAGGGAGCTGCAGAGCGGGAAAAATTCTAAGGTGAAGGGCAGAGAAAGGAGCGTCACTATAGGCATCGCTGTGCTAGAACAAAGTGGACTGTGCAAACAGGCTAATAAAAGAAGGGAAAAGGGGGAAAAAAAAGAAAAGGAAAAGAAACATCTTTCTCCTTCCTGGACATCATACAGAGAGTCAGCTTTAAAGGGGAAGGCAACCAAAGTGTGAATGTGTCTGTAAGATACAGGGAATAGTGACCATTGCTCCGCAGCTGTTGCACACAGAGTACAGTGACTTTATAGCAAACATATAGAGCTTGTTCCCTACCGCTTATATCTTTATCAGTACTGGATTACAGATTCTTCAAACAGACATAATAAAAATGAAAGGAAAAAAGTCCCTTTCCGGATTCTCTCTACATACACTATATCTGTTAAAATTTCAGCATAGTGCAATAAGCACACAGACTCCAGATCTTCCTGCTCACATGAAAGTAGATGAATATTTTCATAAACTTTCTTCCAATACTAAGGCTAGCATGGCTCACAGAGCAATGATCACTGAGAGGAAACAACATAAAGCTGCTACTGATGTACAGGTTGAAAGCCCAACCCGAATGGAACACTCAAATCATGCAGGTCTAGATCATGGCTCTCTCCTTCAAGAGCTTAAGTCCTTTTTTTCTCTCTAAAATGGACTCCCTCCAAGCAGGAGTAGACAACTTGACGAGTGAGGTGCGGCAGTTTTCCTTGCGACTGAGTTCAGCTGAATCTCGCATCTCCGAAGTAGAGGATAGACAATTTGTCTCAGATACAACACTTAAGCAGCTAGTTAAAAAAAAATCAAATCCTCCTAGAGCGTATTGACGACTTGGAAAATAGAGGCCGCCGCAATAATCTGAGAATAGTGGGAGTTCCAGAGTCAGTCAAAGGAAAAGACTTGCTAGAATTCTCGGCCCTCACCTTCGCTAAATTGCTGGGCATCCCCGCTGACATCTTGCCTATAGATGTAGAAAGAGCCCACCGTGTGGGGCCAGAGAGAACTTTAGACCATGCCAAAATGAAGCCTAGGCAGGTCATATTTAAGTGCCTGAATTTCCAGGAGAAGCTGCGGATCTTGCGAGCATACAGATTACACAAGGAGATTCTATATAATGGATCAAGACTCCTACTCTTTCAGGACTTCTCCATGGAGGTCACCAGGCAGAGAAAAGAGTTTGCCCCTGAATGCACAAGCTACATATATGCTCTGAGAAAATGTTTTATTTAAAAATGCTTGCAAGGTTAAGTCAGCATATTATGTAAAGCAAACTCTATCTTTTTATAAAAGAAAATTCATAAGAATTAAAATAAGATGACTTCCGGTGGGCGGGCCAGCTGAACAGACTTCTCCAGACAGAGCTCCGCTGGTCGGAACATAATAGCACTAAATTTCAGCAATCTACTGCTGGGCCCCGCACGACAGACTTGCTGGGCTTTGGTACTTCACATAGTGCCGGCTGTCAATACCAGTGCGCGAGAAAAATACCATCAATCTCGGCAACCGGAGGCCACAGACTGTTAGGCGCAATACTCACATCGGTGCCATCTTGGATTTCTCCCTGCAGCTAACCGTAACAGGAGACTGGGAATAAGCAGGACGGAACTCCCCCCCCCCCCGTACTCTCAAACCGCAAACAAGAGACATAACATCGCTGATCGCAGTGAGTACCGCTACCAAAACTGTCTCTGATTCAGCTCCGTTGGAGGGGAGGGTGCATAAACAGGGAGCTGCAGAGCGGGAAAAATTCTAAGGTGAAGGGCAGAGAAAGGAGCGTCACTATAGGCATCGCTGTGCTAGGGCAAAGTGGACTGTGCAAACAGGCTAATAAAAGAAGGGAAAAGGGGAAAAAAAGGAAAAGAAACATCTATACTATACTGTCGTGAGAAGTTATTGTTTGTCAGCACAGTCCAACATAAGGCAGGGAACACTGAAGGTGGACTTATCAACACCAATCCCACGACTTAACCATCCAAACATTAGGCGCTTCAGCACACATGCTTACACCTGTAAGAAAACCTGTGACTTTGGTGTGACGGGGGACAGACTGACAATTGCATTACAGGATACTCTTACCTCTACAGATATGTGGGAGACTGTTTATTTGTCATTTACTGCCTTGTGTAATCAATGGGGTTTTATGTTTATCATATCTCAATGTATCCCTGCTCCCTCTCTGTTCCGTCCCCCACTATTCCGGATCCCTATCCTTCCCCCGCCTCCCTGTTCTGTTCCTTCTACCCCCCCTTTTTTTTTTTTTTCCCTCTCTCTCCTCGGGTCTCTGATCCAGACATATGCCTCCTTACATTCTAGCTTAGTATGTCATTGAAAATAATAACATGGAATGTGGGTGGCATCACCCATAAAACGAAAGGCAGTGCTCACTCACCTTAGAAAGATAGGATCAGATATAGCTCTTCTACAGGAGACACATCTAACAGATAGTGAACATCCAAAACTGCAGAGGGATTGGGTGGGACACTTGTCGTTTCTGTCACATACAAGCGCCAGTCGCGGTTTGGCTATTGTTTTTGGGAAGAGGCTCACGGTCACGATTAGTCACACTTACACGGATAAAGAGGGGAGGTTCTTGATAGTGAAGGCCAATGTTAATTCAAAGGACTACTTGTTTTGTAATATATATGCCCCAAATCGTAGATCTACAAAATTCTGGGAAAATCTGATACAACACCTAATCCCACACTTAGGATCTAGACTGATAATTGGAGGCGACTTCAATATAGTGACCTCGCATAAATTGGATAGATTCTGGACAGAAGGACACTCCATTAAAGACCCAAAAATTAATTATAAGGCCAGATATGAGAGGAAAATTTTTGGAATGTTTGAAGCAGACCTGGACACTTGTGACATTTGGAGACTACGACACCCAGAGGGTAAAGACTACACTTGCTTATCTAAGGCCAAACACTCTGTCTAGAATAGACCTTTTCCTGATCTCTAATTCTCTGACTGCACAGGTCCGTCAGTGCAAAATACATGACATTCTCCTCTCCGACCACGCACCGGTAGAGCTCATTTTAAGATTCCAGGGGTCACACTCAAATAGAAATATACTAAGATTCCCGACATATTTGACTACATCAGAGACGTTTGTAAAATACTTGACGCAATGTTGGACAGATTATTACACCGATAACGCAGCTCACCTGGATAATCCACAGTTGTTCTGGGAGGCAACAAAAACAGTCTTAACGGGCTCCATTATTTCTTATTTATCTAAACTCAAATACACAACCCAATATAGATACAATACTCTGCAGAAGCACCTGGGACAAACATATCACACATACACTCAGAGCAACTCCAGAGATGCATATGAGGCATACTCAGCCGCAAAAGCTGAACTAGAGGCTTTTATGAAACACCAAGCTGCTGCGGGTCTGAAGACTGCAGGCACATACTATAGGTTTGGCAGTAGATCAGGCAAACTGCTAGCGATGTTAACAAGACTACAGATGGCAAGAACCAGGATAGCTGCACTAAGATACCAGGGTAAGACGCATACTGAAACATCGGACATAGCACAATCCTTTGCAAACTTTTTTACACAACTTTACACTAGGCAAGAACCCTCTGCTCAGGAGTCTCAGACCCAATTCTGGCAATCACTTAAGCTTCCGCAACTGACACAGGACCAAATAGATAAATTAAATGCACCTATGACTGCAGAGTTCTACAGACTTCTGCAATCACAAATCTCCAGCACACTGACTGATGCACTCCCCTTGAGGAACTTCACCTCTGCACACATCACTCTTATTCCCAAACCGGGCAAGGATCACTCGCTACCCGAATCATATAGACCGATATCGCTGTTAAACACCGATTACAAACTCTTCATGAAAGTCTTGTTTGTCTTTAAGCGTACTTCGGTGGTAAATCTACGTAGGGTTTTACAGGTCATTGAATATTACTGGTCGCGAGAGGGGAAGGAGGGATCGGGCACCGCATCGGAGGCCTTCCTGTTATCACTAGATGTAGAGAAGGCCTTCGACCGGGTGGAGTGGCCTCACTTGGTACATACTATGCAGAGGTTTAATTTTAAGGGCGCCTTTATCGATGTTATTTGTAAAGTATATAATTCTCCAGAGGCGCGGGTCCTGATCGATGGTCTCCCCCCGACTTTCAACTACAAAGAGGCACCAGACAGGGTTGTCCCCTGTCGCCCTTACTTTTCAACCTGGCATTAGAGCCTCTGGCCTTGAAATTGTGACAGATCTTTCTGGGAATTATATTAGGGGGTGTCCCAATGCATTTAGCATTATACGCGGACGACATGCTGCTATTTATAGATAATCCAGCAACACATGTTCCCCATATACTACAAACGATCGAGGCGTTTGGGGAGTTCTCGGGATACAGGATAAATACGGCCAAGTCGGAGGTCCTGTGGTTGAGGAGAAGCCCGAATGCTAGTTATAATTGCCCTTTTGTAGAGGTGACGGACTCACTCACGTATCTGGGCATAAAGTTGCATAGAGACCCACACCAAATATATAATATAAATGTCTCTGAGAGGTGCAAAAGCTTGTCCTCACAGTTGAACAATTGGCTTAATCTCCCTTTAGCCTATCGGGCCCGATAAACTTAGTTAAAATGGCGATACTACCCAAAATACTGTACCCATTACTAATGTTGCCTTTTTTTATGACCAGGACAGATTTAACTTTATTGAACAGAGCCATGATATCCTTCATCTGGCGCGGGAGAAAACCTCGCATTGCTGCAGAGAGATTGCAACTTCCCTCTCTTAATGGAGGCCTAGGCCTCCCAAACCTAAAATTCTATAATTGGGCCGCTCTGGCAAGATTGGTCACAGATTGGCAGCTCAACACCTGCCACTTTTGTGATGCAAGGTTGGAAGAGACAGTGGTAGCACCTTTGGCATTGGCTTATCTGCATTATGCAAAAATGAAGGACATACCTCCTCTAGTCACAAATAGTATCCTTTACAGAGATCCCTTACGGGCATGGTCTAAGATTAACAAATATATGAATATCATCCTGCCTACCCCTAGATTTATTCCTATTATGGGGAACCCGGCGTTCCCCGCAGGAAATGAATATGAACCATTTCGTGTCTGGAGAGAGTGCGGAATTAGAACAGTAGGAGATGTATTGGACACACTACAACACACAATAAAATCTTTTCAAGAATTGAAACTCAAATTTAACCTTTCCAACCAGCACTTTTACGCTTACCTGCAGTTACGACACTATGTATCGACTTTACAAATATCATCCCCAGACTTCTGGAGCAAATCACCCTTTGTCATATCACAAACACAGTTTCAACTGGGGGGGGGGGGGTTCTCCTTGTCAAATCTGTATATTCAATTAATAAAACAGAGGGAAAACATGATACACTCTAAAATGCTAATAAATCTACAAACAGATATTCCTGCAGAAATAGGCATTCAGGATATAAAGGATAGTTTAGAAAACACCAAAAAAGCGACTGTCGATCTCCTTCAGGGAGGCGCAGGTCAGAATGCTTCACAAAGATTATATTACACCACATAGACTCTCAAAATGGAACTCACACATTCCCAACCTATGTGTTAAGTGTAGTGGCGAATCCCCCTTCATTCCTGCATTACTTTTACACATGCCCAATCATTAAACGCTTTTGGGGACACTATCAGTACTGGATAAAATCCACTCTCACCATAGACGTGATACTGGATACAAACAAAATATATTTATTCCACTGGGAGGACACACATAAAAAATACCACAGAATTCTCACATTATGTACATTAATAGCGAGACATTGTATCCTTTCTAGATGGATATCTAGGCGACCGCCAACCATAGCTCAATTTAAATGCCTACTGATGAGACAACTATTTGTGGAACAGCACGATGTTAAACTTCAGCCCTTCTTAAAGAAATGGTAGTCTCTTATAACTACACTCAGCCCAGACTTGCAAAGACAAGTCCTTAAACCTTTCGCCCACCTTGAAGTCATGATTCTGGCAACTCTTAGCGGGGAATGGCAGGACTTAAGAGAACCTATAGAGAATCAGCGACACACGACACATATCCCTGAGGAGATGCTGTTCTAAAAACATCACATTTGGTAATATCCTTGACATTCTGGACCTTGAGACCTGGGGAGATGTGTTTTTTTTTTCTTTTCTTTCCATGCTCCTCCCCCCCTTGTCCCCTCCCTGTCCTACCCCTGTATGTTCCTAGAATGTTTACTCTTAAGACTGAGTTATGTTGTTATTGTTGTTGTTTAAAAATTAAAATGTTTAGGGGATGAGCTTGTCGCATAGGTTACCACCATGATCAATAATAGCTTGCACACGGCTTGGACAATGGGAAAAGCACTAGGATTATATGTTGATTTAAGCTCTTCAAACAAATCCAACAGTCATTCAACGGAACATTGTAAATGCATGATGGATGATGCTTTCTTTTCTCTTTGTGCTCGATATCTCATTCTCTGTATCATGCTTGTCATTTTCTGTAATTGAAAGTCCTGTGTGATAGCTCTGTCCTCAACAATAAAAAGTATTTAAAATTTTTTTTAAAATTAGATATATCTATATAAAAAGTGTTATAAATGTATTTGATTAAAATAAACATTTACACATAACTTTACACAAGGTTAAGTCATTGATTAAAAACTATCTTGCCACAGAGCAAAAATAAAATAAAATAAACATTTACACATAACTTTATACAAGGTTAAGTCAGCAGACCACAAAATAATCATATTACTCTCAGATGTCATTTGAATTCAGAAGCTATTTAACAAAAAAAATTTAAAAAAATGATACGCATAATTTTTGTAAGACTAAGCATAACAAGTGGTTATCTAAAGCTAAAGCAAACTCTCTTATCGTTTTAAAAAACCTTAACCTTAACCATATTATGATATTCCCACATAACCGTACACAACTGATCAAACAATTAAATACAAATAATTAAAATAAGATATATCTATATAAAAAAGGTGTTATAAATGTATTTGATTAAAAAGTATCTTGCCACAGAGCAAAAAAAATATTTATACACCACTTACATATTAACTTTGTAAGCGTGAAACTTAAAATCTGTCTTTTGGTGTGGGGTATATAACAGGATCATACAGCTTTCACAGTAGAAGTGGCCTTAAAGGGCCACTGTTAGTAAATATTTTCTATGCCTGTTACTAACTAACTACCCCAAATAAGCTTTTTATCAATAGCATTTCATTAACATATCTCTACCGTATATCAGAAATCTTGTCTGCAAATTTAATTGTTTTCCAAACCCACTCCGTGGGTATCCTTTGCTCTGTACCAATCCATTTACAATACCTAGGTTTCAAAATGGCGCTTTAAACACAAAGTTATTGGTTTAAGTATTTAGAACATGCAGTGCTGAAAATAGTGGGCAGGATAACGTGACATCATCGGCGACTAAAAGATATAACTTTTAGAACGTTATGAAACTTCGTTCTGGAGAAAATATAGGTCAGTAGGTTTTAATTAATGTTTATTAACTTTAATATGTTGGTTGTTTAGCTTAAAAATTATAACAGAAAGTAATCCTTTAACATTACCATGGTGCAACTACATGATGTATCTTCTCAACAAATCCAAGATTATCCAATGGTGAGCTCTTTTATTTTTACTTATAACTATTTATATTTCTAAAAATGTTGTATGTATGTGAATGTTATCATGCTGTTTAAAGTTCTATATAGTATAAAATGAAAATGTGTATATTAATTATGATTTAACAGTGAAATATTTCCTATCCTTTAATTTTTTTTTTTTAAAAAACATACTTTTTTCATGTTGTCATAGCATGTGTATTTCTTTATCTGGAAGTTATCATACTGTTTTGTTTTATAGTATAAAATGAAATGTGTATATTTATGTTTTACTAGTAAAATCATATCTTTAATTGTTTAGTCTTTATTTATTTTCCTATGATTTTAGGATTATGAAAGTTATCATACTGTTTTGTTTTATAGTATAAAATGTGTATATTAATTATGATTTAACAGTAAAATCACATATCTTTTTAAAATTGTTATTCTTTTTTTATTTATTTTCCTATGATTTTTGGATTACAATATGCAACAGTTTTGAAGAATCTATCGTTCAACCCTTTACTCAAGCCTGTAAGTCATTTTAAACTTTTATTTCTATATGTACAGCTAATTACAATAATTTAAGAAATGACAAGATAATTTATGTTGACAGGTTACATGACAGGGTCTCAAATCCTGAATATAACAAATGAAAATGCTTTAGCCGAACTGCTTGCAATCACTAGAGAAATAGACAGCACAAAATATTTTAGTACAAAATATTTTAGTACAGATGGTAAGCATACTAAAATATGTTTTTAACTATTGTAAATTGTAAAAACAAAACTTTAAAACTGCTTGTTTTAACTTTACAGAAGCTATGTCTGATGCACGATTTTTGGCTGCGGTCGAAGAAACAGAGCAATTACAAGACCTTACTACAACTGATGCTGTGGTGACATCAAAACAGTCCAATGATTATAACAGTAATGGTAATATTTGTTTTGCTAATGTGTATGTTTTAAGCTATGCAAACCAGTATTTCATGTGGTTTATGTTGTTAAGCTAATCATCTATATATACATAGCTTTATATTTATTTTAATAGGTACATACATTTCTGATGATACAGACCTGTTTACAACGCCGTATGTTAATAATATGAAAACGTATGTACCACCACCCGCACCTCGTAAAAATGTTATGAAAAGGAAAATGGATTTTAAGACCAAAATAAAACGGATAGTGTGGGATGATGAGGAGACGCAGTCTCTTGTAATAAATGGTTAGTTTAAAGCAACCTAAGCGAATATCTCTCTTAATATTACTGTTAAAGGACCAGTCAACACAGTAGATTTGCATAATCAACAAATTCAAGATAACAAGACAATACAATAGCACTTAGTCTGAACTTCAAATGAGTAGTAGATTTTTTTTCTGACAATTTTAAAAGTTATGTCTTTTTCCACTCCCCTTGTACCATGTGACAGCCATCAGCCAATCACAAATGCACACACGTACCATGTGACAGCCATCAGCCATTCACAAATGCATATACACTTATTCTTGCACATGCTCAGTGGGAGCTTGTGACTCAAAAAGTTTAAATATAAAAAGACTGTGCACATTTTGTTAATGGAAGTAAATTGGAAAGTTGTTTAAAATGGCATGCTCTATCTGAATAATGAAAGTTTAATTTTGATTGAGTGTCCTTTTAAATACTATTCCCTGAAACACCTAAGCGAATGAAAAAAATCACTGTAACAGCGGACGTACACGTACCACAGACCAAAGAAAATGTAAAAGAAAAGACGAAAAAAATTAAAAGTAAGTTTGATTGTTTTAAAAAAAACAAAAAAACTTTGAATTATGTTTATGTATTTACACAAATATTTAGACAAATTTTTATTTGCTCTATTAGCAATAGTGATAATAGAGGAATGTGAAGAGCCAACAGCTGAGGGTCAAAGAGACAAAATAAAGCGTCCAGATGAAAATAGACCAAGAAAAAAGCCAAGAACAGAAAATAACATTTCTAAAGTGACAAAACATAAAATGCCCTTGCAGAGTCTCACAAACACACACAATTCAGAAAATTATGTGTGTTTAACGGATAAGCCGTGTTTAATCTGCGCCGGCTTAAGAAAGGACTTGAACACATTACAACATAATTTTGATAACTTTCAGCGCAATTTCATAAATTGTTTCTTTCACTATTTTACCTCTTTTAATGTCATGAACAATGCTGATGTAGATTTCCAGCAGAAACAGGAAGATCATAAGACCGGGGCCACGTGATTATCAATGGTTGGACACGGGTTGAACTATAGGACAGCTAGACAACTAAAAAGACTAAAAAAGATCATACAGGGTAAAAAGTGTGAAAAAAGCAATAAAGATGATGAGAAGGGTAAGCCGTGTGCGGCGATCTACATCATCAAGGTATAACACTAATCAATTACCCATACAACAAGATTCTGTAGGTGAGCCAACATAACACAATACACATACAGTATCAGAAACACATTCACAGCTTCAATCAGAATCCGTACATAGTCAAGCTCTTACAGAACCAGATGTTGAACACTCCCCTGAACAGAATCATGATGCTGTTTTTTTAGAACACATAGCCTGCTATGAAAGACAGCTTAATAATTTTCATACAACCATGTTTTATGAACATTTCAGATTTATTAACCTGGATAGGTTAAATTCATTTGAAGAGGCTGTACAGATTGTGTATGATGCGGTAGAAAATATAATGAGTAAGATCTGTACTAAAATAAGGGCTGGTGATCTAGTGCAGTTGCGGTTAGAAGGTGATGAACTGGAGAGGCCTTTGTATTCTTTGAGAAGGGATGTGGATTGTCTAAATGCTGATTCTTTTTTAAGTTATGTTGCGGGGTTGTTGCAGAGTAATGCCGAGTGTACGGTAATGGCTGTTTAAGGCTTGTTGTCATTATTGTTAGAAATAGAGCAGGGGGTATTTTGAGACATAGAAAAATGCGTTCCATTACCTATAGCACCATCTTAAATACAAAAAGACAATGTTTGTTTAATTTTAACAACTATGACAATAATTTGTGTCTGGCAGCCAGTCTCAAAGCTCTTTTAGAGGACAAAAAGTGTCACTACTGATGCTGTACTAATCGAACAAGCCAGGGAGATGCACAAAATACTACTCATACCAGATGATAGACTTGTTACTTTTAGTGATATAAACGCTTTTGAAAAGCATTTGAATGTTACAATAAAAATTCTTTATCACAATCAAGGTTCCTGGCAGTATTTTTGTACAAGTGAGGATAAAGTATTATTTATTCTGTACCATGATAAACATTACTACGGTATTAAAAACATTAAATCATTTATCGGTCATGATTTCTTCTGTCAGTATTGTCACTCCGTTTTTCATCACAAGAACAAACACACATGTAAATACTTTTGTAGGTCTTGTCACAGAAAGAATTGTGTTGACATTACATCTGAAATAGATCGCTGTGACAGTTGTCGTATTTTTGTTCGTTCGCAAATGTGTTTGACTTTGCACGTTGAATTAGCAAAAGAGGGTAAGGTAGATTGTGTTGCCAAAGAATATTGTGAGAAATGTTGTGGTTATGTTAGGAAAGATGGTCACAAATGTGTGCCGCCAACCTGTAAATTTTGCCGTTGTAAGATATGAGCTTGACACCCACCTGTGTTACATGAGGCCTTACAAAACCCCAACATCAAACACTACTTACATAGTTTATGATTTTGAATGTACGCAAGAAACGGGTGTACACAAACCAAATTATGTTTACGCTAGTTCGATAGATGGTGCATTAGCATGGGAGTTTCAAGGCGCTGATTGTGTGCAAGATTTTGTCAGACATTTCATTAGAAGCAAATTTGCTAAACACACGTTTATAGTGGTGGTAGATATGATTCTTATTTTGTGGTGCAACAGTTGGTAAAAGAGAGAGTAGATGTCAAGCTCAAGGTGGTAAACTGTTGTGCGTCACAGTGTCTGACTTACACATACGTTTTATAGATTCTCTACATTTTTTGCCAATGAAACTGAGCAAACTATCAAAAGCCATACAGCTAGATTTAGAGTTCTGCGTTAGCCGTCAAAAGCAGCGTTAAGGGGTCCTAACGCTGGTTTTGGCCGGCCGCTGGGATTTAGAGTCAGGCAGGAAAGGGTCTAACGCTCACTTTCAAGCCGCGACTTTTCCATACCGCAGATCCCCTTACGCCAATTGCATATCCTATCTTTTCAATGGGATCTGCCTAAGGCTGGTATTTAGAGTCTTGGCTGAAGTGAGCGGTAGACCCTCTACCGACAAGACTCCAGCCGCAGAAAAAAGTCAGTAGTTAAGAGCTTTATGGGCTAACGCCGGTTTATAAAGCTCTTAACTACAGTGCTCTAAAGTACACTAACACCCATAAACTACCTATGTACCCCTAAACCGAGGCCCCCCCACATCGCCGCCACTATAATAAATATTTTTAACCCCTAATCTGCCGACCGCACACCGCCGCCACCTACATTATCCCTATGAACCCCTAATCTGCTGCCCCTAACATCGCCGACACCTACATAATATTTATTAAACCCTAATCTGCCCCCCCAACGTCGCCGCTACCTTACCTACACTTATTAACCCCTAATCTGCCGACCGGACCTCGCCACCACTATAATGTATTAACCCCTAAACCGCCGCACTCCCGCCTCGCAAACCCTATAATAAATAGTATTAACCCCTAATCTGCCCTCCCTAACATCGCCGCCACCTAACTTCAAGTATTAACCCCTAATCTGCCGACCGGACCTCGCCGCTACTCTAATAAATGTATTAACCCCTAAAGCTAAGTCTAACCCTAACCCTAACACCCCCCTAAATTAAATATAATTTTAATCTAACGAAATAAATTAAATCTTATTAACTAAAGGATTCCTATTTAAAACTAAATACTTACCTGTAAAATAAACCCTAATATAGCTACAATATAACGACTAATTATATTGTAGCTATTTTAGGATTTATATTTATTTTACAGGCAACTTTGTATTTATTTTAACTAGGTACAAAAGCTATTAAATAGTTATTAACTATTTAATAGCTACCTAGTTAAAATAATTACAAAAATTACCTGTAAAATAAATCCTAACCTAAGTTACAATTAAACCTAACACTACACTATCAATAAATTAATTAAATAAATTACCTACAATTACAAACAATTAAATAAACTAAACTAAATTACAGAAAATATTTTTTTTTTACAAGAATATTAGGCTAATTACACCTACTCTAAGCCCCCTAATAAAATAACCCCCCCCCCCAAAATAATAAAGGTCCCTACCCTATTCTAAATTAAAAAGTAACCAGTTCTTTTACCAGCCCTTAAAAGGGCTTTTTGCGGGGCATGCCCCTAAGTAATCGGCTCTTTTGCCTGTAAAAAAAAAATACAACCCCCCAACATTAAAACCCACCACCCACATACCCCTACTCTAACCCAAACCCCCCTTAAATAAACCTAACACTACCCCCCTGAAGATTTCCCTACCTTGAGTCGTGTTCACCCAGCCGGGCACTGATGGACCAAAAGAGGACATCCGGAGCGGCAGAAGTCATCATCCTATCCGGGCAGAAGAGGACATCCGGACCAGCAGACATCTTCATCCAAGCGGCATCTTCTATCTTCATCCATCCAGAGCGGAGCCATCTTCTTTCAGCCGACGCGGATCCATCCTCTTCAACCGACGCCTACTCGCCGAATGAAGGTTCCTTTAAATGACGTCATCCAAGATGGCGTCCCTCGAATTCCGATTGGCTGATAGGATTCTATCAGCCAATCGGAATTAAGGTAGGAAAAATCTGATTGGCTAATCCAATAAGATTGAGCTTGCATTCTATTGGCTGTTCCGATCAGCCAATAGAATGCAAGCTCAATCTTATTGGCTGATTGGATCAGCCAATCGGATTGACCTTGAATCTGATTGGCTGATTTAATCAGCCAATCAGATTTTTCCTACCTTAATTCCAATTGGCTGATAGAATCCTATCAGCCAATCGGAATTCGAGGGACGCCATCTTGGATGACGTCATTTAAAGGAACCTTCATTCGGCGAGTAGGCGTCGGTTGAAGAGGATGGATCCACGTCGGCTGGAAGAAGATGGCTCCGCTCCGGATGGATGAAGATAGAAGATGCCGCTTGGATGAAGATGTCTGCCGGTCCGGATGTCCTCTTCTGCCCGGATAGGATGATGACTTCAGCCGCTCCGGATGTCCTCTTTTGGTCCATCGGTGCCCGGCTGGGTGAACACGACTTAAGGTAGGGAGATCTTCAGGGGGGTAGTGTTAGGTTTATTTAAGGGGGGTTTGGGTTAGAGTAGGGGTATGTGGGTGGTGGGTTTTAATGTTGGGCGGGGGGTTGTATTTTTTTTTACAGGCAAAAGAGCTGATTACTTAGGGGCATGCCCCGCAAAAAGCCCTTTTAAGGGCTGGTAAAAGAGCTGGTTACTTTTTAATTTAGAATAGGGTAGGGACCTTTATTATTTTGGAGGGGTTTTTTATTTTATTAGGGGGCTTAGAGTAGGTGTAATTAGCCTAATATTCTTGTAATTTTTTTTTATTTTCTGTAATTTAGTGTTTTGGTTTTTTTGTAATTTAGTTTAGTTTATTTAATTGTTTGTAATTGTAGGTAATTTATTTAATTTATTGATAGTGTAGTGTTAGGTTTAATTGTAACTTAGGTTAGGATTTATTTTACAGGTAATTTTTGTAATTATTTTAACTAGGTAGCTATTAAATAGTTAATAACTATTTAATAGCTATTGTACCTAGTTAAAATAAATACAAAGTTGCCTGTAAAATAAATATAAATCCTAAAATAGCTACAATATAATTAGTCGTTATATTGTAGCTATATTAGGGTTTATTTTACAGGTAAGTATTTAGTTTTAAATAGGAATACTTTAGTTAATAAGAGTTAATTTATTTCCTTAGATTAAAATTATATTTAATTTAGGGGGTGTTAGGGTTAGACTTAGCTTTAGGGGTTAATACATTTATTAGAGTTGTGGCGAGGTCCGGTCGGCAGATTAGGGGTTAATACTTGAAGTTAGGTGGCGGCGATGTTAGGGAGGGCAGATTAGGGGTTAATACTATTTATTATAGGGTTTGCGAGGCGGGAGTGTGGCGGTTTAGGGGTTAATAACTTTATTAGAGTAGCGGCGAGGTCCGGTCGGCAGATTTGGGGTTAATAAGTGTAGGTAAGGAAGCGGCGACGTTGGGGGGGGGCAGATTAGGGGTTAATAAATATAATATAGGGGTCGGCGATGTTAGGGGCAGCAGATTAGGGGTACATAGGTATAATGTAGGTTGCGGCGGTGTACGGAGCGGCAGATTAGGGGTTAATAATATAATGCAGGTGTCAGCGATGTCGGGGGCGGCAGATTAGGGGTTAATAAGTGTAAGGTTAGGGGTGTTTAGACTCGGGGTTCATGTTAGGGTGTTAGGTGCAGACTTAGAAAGTGTTTCCCCATAGGAAACAATGGGGCTGCGTTGGGAGCTGAACGCTGCTGTTTGCAGGTGTTAGGGTTTTTTTTCCATCCCAAACTGCCCCATTGTTTCCTATGGGGGAATCATGCACGAGCACGTTTTAGCTGCTTACCGCTACCGTAAGCAACGCTGGTATTGAGGGTTGAAGTGGCGGTACATTAGGCTCAACGCACCCTTTTTGGAGCCTAACGCAGCCCTTCAGACAACTCTAAATACCAGCGTTGTCTTAAGGGTGCGTTGGGAATAAAAGCGGCGTTAGCTACGCGGGTCTTTACCGACAAAACTCTAAATCTAGCCGTTAGGTTTTAAAGAATCTAAAGGCTATTTCCTAATTTTTTTAACACAGTTGAGAATTAGAACTATACAGGCCCGATGTAGATCAGTACGGTGTTGAATACATGATGCGTGAAGAGAAATCCGATTTTTTGAAATGGTACGAGGAGAACAAACGTAAAACATTTGATTTTCAGAATGAGCTTAAAACATATTCACCTAGATTACGAGTTTTGCGTTAGCCTTAAAAAGCAGCGTTGAGATGTCCCAACGCTGCTTTTTTCCTAACGCTGGAATTACGAGTCTGGCAGGTACAGGTGTACCGCTCACTTTTTTCCCGCGACTCGAACATACCGCAAATCCACTTACGTCAATTGCATATCCTATCTTTTCAATGGGATTTGCCTAACGCCGGTATTACGAGTCTTGGAAAAAGTGAGCGGTACAGCCTCTCCTGTCAAGACTCCTACCGCATTTAAAAGTCAGTAGTTAAGAGTTTTATGGGCTAACGCCGTAACATAAAACTCTTAACTAAAGTGCTAAAAAGTACACTAACACCCATAAACTACCTATTAACCCCTAAACCGAGGCCCTCCCCCACATTGCAAACACTTAAATAAAGTTTTTAACCCCTAATCTGCCGACTGGACATCGCCGCCACTTTAATAAATATATTAACCCCTAAACCGCCGCACTCCCGCCTCGCAAACACTAGTTAAATGTTATTAACCCTTAATCTGCCGTCCCTAACATCGCCGCCACCTAACTACACTTATTAACCCCTAATCTGCCGCCGCCACTATAATAAATATATTAACCCCTAAACCTATGTCTAACCCTAACACCCCCCCTAACTTAAATATAATTTAAAATAATCTAAATAAAATAACTTTAATTACATAAATTATTCCTATTTAAAACTAAATACTTACCTATAAAATAAATCCTAAGCTAGCTAAAATATAACTAATAGTTACATTGTAGCCATCTTAGGGTTTATTTTTATTTTACAGGCAACTTTGTATTTATTTTAACTAGGTACAATAGTTATTACATAGTTATTAACTATTTAATAGCTACCTAGCTAAAATAAAGACAAATTTACCTGTAAAATAAATATAAACCTAAGTTACAATTACACCTAACACTACACTATAATTAAATTAATTCCCTAAACTAACTACAATTAAATACAATTAAATACAATTATCTAAATTACGAGAAAAAAAACAACACTAAATTACAGAAAATAATAAAATAATTACAATTTTTAAAAACTAATTACACCTAATCTAATCCCCCTAATAAAATAAAAAAGCCCCCCAAAATGGCCCCAAAGTAATCAGCTCCTTTACCTGTAAATAAAAATACAATACCCCCCCAACATTAAAACCCACCACCCACACACCCAACCCTACTCTAAAACCCACCCAATCCCCCCTTAATAAAACCTAACACTAACCCCTTGAAGATCACCCTACCTTGAGACGTCTTCAACCAACCGGGCAGAAGTGGTCCTCCAGACGGGTAGAAAAAAATCCTATTGGCTGATTGGAACAGCCAATAGGATTGAGCTCGCATTCTATTGGCTGTTCCAATCAGCCAATAGAATGCCAGCTCAAACCTATTGGCTGATTGGATCAGCCAATAGGATTTTTTCTACCTTAATTCCGATTGGCTGATAGAATTCTATCAGCCAATCGGAATTGAAGGGACGCCATATTGGATGACGTCACTTAAAGGTACCGTCATTTAGTGTTAGTCGTCGGAAGGAAGAGGATGCTCCGCGTCAGATGTCTTGAAGATGGACTCGCTCCGGATGGATGAAGATAGAAGATGCCGTCTGGATGAAGACTTCTGCCCGTCTGGAGGACCTCTTCTACCCAGATAGGATGAAGACTTCTGGCTGTCTGAAGGACCACTTCTGCCCGGTTGGGTGAAGACATCTCAAGGTAGGGTGATCTTCAAGGGGTTAGTGTTAGGTTTTATTAACACTAACCCCTTGAAGATCACCCTACCTTGAGATGTCTTCACCCAACCGGGCAGAAGTGGTCCTTCAGACAGCCAGAAGTCTTCATCCTATCTGGGTAGAAGAGGTCCTCCAGACGGGCAGAAGTCTTCATCCAGACGGCATCTTCTATCTTCATCCATCCGGAGCGGAGCGAGTCCATCTTCAAGACATCTGACGTGGAGCATCCTCTTCCTTCCGATGACTAACACTAAATGACGGTACCTTTAAGTGACGTCATCCAATATGGCGTCCCTTCAATTCCGATTGGCTGATAGAATACTATCAGCCAATCGGAATTAAGTTAGAAAAAATCCTATTGGCTGATCCAATCAGCCAATAGGTTTGAGCTGGCATTCTATTGGCTGATTGGAACAGCCAATAGAATGCGAGCTCAATCCTATTGGCTGTTCCAATCAGCCAATAGGATTTTTTCTACCCGTCTGGAGGACCACTTCTGCCCGGTTGGTTGAAGACGTCTCAAGGTAGGGTGATCTTCAAGGGATTAGTGTTAGGTTTTTATTAAGGGGGGATTGGGTGGGTTTTTGAGTAGGATTGGGTGTGTGGGTGATGGGTTTTAATGTTGGGGGGGTATTGTATATTTTTTACAGGTAAAAGAGCTGATTACTTTGGGGCAAAGCCCAGCAAAAGGCCCTTTTAAGGGCTATTTGTAATTTAGTATAGGGTAGGGATTTTTATTATTATATTGGGGGGCTTTTTTATTTTATTAGGGGAATTAGATTAGGTGTAATTAGTTTTAAAAAATTGTAATTATTTTATTATTTTCTGTAATTTAGTGTTTGTTTTTCTTCGTAATTTAGATAATTGTATTTAATTGTAGTTAGTTTAGGGAATTTAGATAGGGAGTTTAGATTATTTTAAATTATATTTAAGTTAGGGGGGTGTTAGGGTTAGGGTTAGACTTAGGTTTATTTATTATAGTGGCGGCGACATTGGCGGCAGCAGATTAGGGGTTAATAAGTGTAGTTAGGTGGCGGCGATGTTAGGGACGGCTGATTAGGGGTTAATAATATTTAACTAATGTTTGCGATGCGGGAGTACAGCGGTTTAGGGGTTAATAACTTTATTTTAGTGGCGACAGATTAGGGGTTAATACATATAATGTAGGTTGCGGCGACATTAGGGGCGGTAGATTAGGGGTTAATAATACAATGTAGGTGTCGGCGATGTCGAGGGCGGCAGATTAGGGGTTAATAAGTGTAAGATTAGGGGTGTTTAGACTCGGGGTTCATGTTAGGGTGTTAGGTGTAGACATTAAAAATATTTCCCCATAGGAATCAATGGGGCTGCGTTAAGAGCTGAACACTGCTTTTTTGCAGGTGTTAGGTTTTTTTTCAGCTGGCTCTGCCCCATTGATTCCTATGGGGAAATCATGCATGAGCACGTTTAGCCAGCTCACCGCTACCGTAAGCAGCGCTGGTATTGAGGTGAGATGTGGAGCTAAATTTTGCTCTTCTGTCATTTTTCTGTGGCTAACGCCAGGTTTAAAAAAAAACGTAATACCAGCGTTACTGTAAGTGAGCGGTGAGCTGAAACTGCTCGTTAGCCCCGCACAGCCTTACCGTCAAAAACTCGTAATCTAGCCGATTGTAAGCAGGATGTAGAGGTTTTAAGATTGGCTTGTGTATGTTTTAGAAACAGCGTCATGGATATGACGCTCAAAGAAGATGTTATTTACAAAGAAAATGGTGAGCAGGAGTTTGTTGTGAACTATATTGAACCTTTCCAACTCACTACACTAGCATCTGTATGTATGACTATGTACAGGTTCAACTTTTTACCTGAAAACACCATCGCCATAGTCCCTTGTGATAATTATCACAAAACACAAAAACGGTACTCTACATCTTCCATACAGTGGCTTATGTACATCTCACATAAGGAAAATATTAACATACAACACGCCTTACATAGGGGTGAACGAAAAGTGGGTAAATACTATTTGGACGGGTACGGCGTGATAAACAACATCCCTACGGCATCTGAATTTCAGGGATGTTTTTACCACGGTTGTCCTGTTTGTTACAACGAAAAGGATATAAACGATGTCACAGGTACCACCTACGGACAATTATATTACAAACAACTCATTAAAAAACACTTCTTACTGTCATGCGGCTTTGAGGTCCGCGAGCTTTGGGAACACGAGTGGAAAGATATGTTATCCGCAGACACTGAACTGCATGCTTTTTTCGTTGAAAAGCAGTTCCCACAGCCCCTGGACCCCAGAGACGCTCTTTACGGTGGCCGCACAAATACAATTAAACTGTACCACAAAACAGAGCCGGGTGAAAGCATACACTACTATGATTTTACCAGTTTATACCCATTTGTAAACAAAACAAAAGCTTACTCCGTGGGTCATCCACAAATCATTTATGAGAATTTCAGGAACATTAATTTTTACTTTGGTATTGCTAAAGTACAAATGATTCCACCCAAAGGTTTGTTTTTTCCTGTTCTACCTTTGAAATTAAATGGTAAACTCATGTTCCCGCTATGTCTGACCTCCGTCACCGATAACAACACGGTGCAATGTGAACATAGCGATGAACAGCCTGCGCTGACGGGTACATGGTGTACGATTGAAATTCAGGTAGCTGTAAAAAAGGGGTACGACATTTCTAAAATCTATGAAATTTGGCATTTTGACAACTACAAAAAGAACTTGTTTGAAGATTACATTAAAGGGATAGTTCACCCGAAAACTTTCTCCCCTTTTAAATTATTCCCAATGATCCTTTTTACCTGCTACAGTGTATTAAATTGGTTGGAATTAGCTCCTTTACTCCTATTTCAGCATTTGAAATAGCCGATTTAGTTTGTGGTTTCCCAACCTATACTGAAAGTTTTGATACTGGAGTATATGCTATTGACAAGCCTAAGTAAACACAGCCAGCAGAAGAAGTTACACTCTCAGTGGGATGCAGGATAGTTAAGTAATAAAATGATAATTTTCCATTGTTCTCTCTATGTATTTAGCTTTGGTGTTCCAGACAATTATAAGATAAGGACGCAATTGTCTGTGAACACAAAGTTATAACATAATGAGATCTGATATTACCTTAAAGGGACAGTCTAGTATAAATTAAACTTTCATTATTCAGATAGGACTTTTAATTTTAATCAACTTTCCAATTTACTTTTATCATCAAATTTGCTTTTTTCTCTTGGTATTCTTAGTTTAAACTAAACATAGGTAGGCTCATATGCTAATTTCTAAGCCTTTGAGGGCTGCCTCTTATCACATGCTTTTTAAATCTCTTTTCAACACAAAGAAACAGAAAGTACACGTGGGCCATATAGATAACACTGTGTTCAGGCACAGGGGGTTATTTAAGATCTAGCACAAAACAATGCTAAATTTAAGACAATAGATAATAAACAGTCACAGTCATGTGATCAGGGGGCTGGAAGAAGGTTCCTAGATACAAGGTAATCACAGAGGTAAAAAGTGTATTAATATAACTGTGTTGGTTATGCAAAACCGGGGAATGGGTAATAAAGGGATTATCTATCTTTTAAAACAATAACAATTCTATGGTAGACTGTCCCTTTAAGTTCAACCCCTTGTAATAGGCTGTGGTTTCTAAGCACAAAACCAGCTACTTCATATATACAAATAAACCCGAAAATGCAATTTCTCAAATATTTTATACTCTGCAGGTGGTATAACAAGCAATTTAAAATACATTAATGGAAAAACAATTTTACAGTGTAATGTCCCTTTAAGGTACATCTGAGGGATAAACAGGAAGCCTCTGGGTATCCGGGTTGGTGTACAGATGATGATAAAAAAAGCCAATACATTAGAGATTACAAAGAAAAAGAGGATGTAGAATTGCGATCCGATCAGATAGCGGTAAATCCTGCAAAAAGACAGATCTCTAAATTGTTTCTTAATTCTTTGTGGGGCAAATTTGGTTAAAGGAGTAATTTACCCAATACCAGAATAGTGACAGACCCTGATGAGTTATTCAAGTATGTTTTTCTACCTTATTATGAAGTCTCTGCTTTACATTTCCTAGATGATGAAACAGCTATGCTTAGCTGGAAGTACTCTAAAGAACGTTATACAGTTAACAACAATACTAACATCTTTATCGCTTGTTTTACTACAGCTTATGCCAGACTTGAATTGTACAGAGTTTTGGACAGACTGCAGGAGAGGTGTCTCTACCACGACACAGACTCTGATTTTTGTTAGCAAGGAAGGTGATAGGAATCCAACTTTAGGTGACTATCTAGGTGAATTAACTAGCGAACTACCACCAGGTACATACATAACAGAGTTTGTATCTGCCGGCCCCAAAACTTATGGGTACAAACTGAATAATGGAAAAACGAATTTAAAAGTAAAGGGTATAACTCGGAACTCTGCTAACACCAACATAATCAATTTTGAGAGTTTAAAAGATCTAGTGTTGGATTACCCTTCAAATTCTCGAGTAGACACACAAAAGAAACTTTTCATCGAGCAGAAGTCTGTTGTCAGAAACAAACAATACTGGCAAGTTGAGACACGCCCGCTGAGGAAAACACAAAAGTGTGTTTACACAAAGAGACTATTATCATAGGACTTTACAACGCTACCTTTTAGTTACTAATTGAGAATCATGGACACACGTTTGCAACATCCCTTTTCCTGTATTTTAGCGGGTCCTTCAAATCCTGGAAAAGTTATTTTGTTAGACAACTGTTACATCACTCTGACACGCTTCTGTCTCACAGACCTGATAATATTGTTTGGTTTTATGCCTGTTGGCAGAGATTGTATGATGAACTATTAAAGTCTTTTCCATATATAAAATTTATAGAGGGTCTACCAAATACATTTGTTGATGATGATTTATTTCCACCTGGTAAAATTAATTTAACTATTGTTGATGATCTGATGGAGGTTGCCAGTGATAGTTGTGAAATCGAAAAAGCTTTTACAAAATACGTACATCACAGAAATCTGAGTATCATGTATCTTGTACAAAATGTGTTTTGCCAGGGTAAAAACAACAGAACTATCACACTAAACACAAACTATATGTTCTCTTTAAAAACACACGGGATAAGTTACAAATCAACACTTTGGCAAAACAAATGTACCCGGGTAAGTCACATTTCTTTTTAGAAGCTTTTGAAGATGCCACTCGATTACCATATGGTTATTTATTAGTAGACTTAAGAACCGCTACACCCGATGAGTACCGGTTAAGAACCGGTCTCTTTCCACCTGATATACCCGCCGCATACATTTAAAAAAAAAATCTGATTTCAAAAAGGGTACATTTTAATCTATTAGTCATACATTGTCAACCATTAGCGTGTGTAAACATGTCTAGCAGACTAATCCGTAATTGGAAGGTTTTAAAAACCTTAAGACGTGCAACACCTCAACAAAGACAGACTATTTTACGTGGTGCCTCTAATGATTTAATCGCCTCTATATGTGAAATAGCCCTGAACATTCTTAAAGGTAAATTACCTTTGACACAGCAACAGAAAGGACACCTTAAAAAGTGGCAGAAAATTATAAAAACACTTAGTAATAAAGCCGTTGCTCTGGGTAAATAGAAGATTTTGGTGACACAGAGGGGTGGATTTTTAGCGCCTCTTTTAGGATTTGCTCTTCCTATACTTACATCCCTCTTTACTAAAAGCTGATGGAGAATGCTCAAAAAATGTATCTTGTCCCAAAACAACAATTGGACCACTTTACAACAACCACAACAAAATGCGGTAGACATTCGCAGGGCTGTGACAAACCATTTGGATGTTGAAACAGGTATAATATCAAATAATTCTGATTTACCATTACCAGAGGATGTGAAAATAAAAAAGTACAACGCCATATTAAAGAAATATTTGGTGTATGCAAAGCAAGACGCTAGAGAAAACTCTGTGTTAAAACTATTAATGCCCCCGGGAGAATCTACCCGCCCCGATCATAACACAACTGATGCATCCTTTGAAAAAGGTGATAGAATATTTCATGAAGTTGTTAACAATGTGCATGACCGGTTTAAGAAAAATGCTGAACTACTTCTTTCTAAAATGGTACAAGCCAAAGATATAACTAGTTGGAATGATAATGGGGAGTTTAGTTACAAAAAACAAAGAATCATTGGTTCAAACATACTAGACTTAGTACGCTGCGCTACACAAAGTCACAACGTGACCATGCGCAAAACACCGCAAGGTTGGGAGACTTTTATGAAAGCTATGGCTGAATTGAATATTCCATCATCAGTGGTTGGTAATGCTAGAAACCGGGATACCTTTGATCATCTAAAAATGGAGATTAGGGATGTTACCCATTCACCAGAGACATTACCGCAACATGATATTTTACCATTACCTCCAACACCCACCAAGGGTCTATTTACACCTCAGGGTTACCTGGTGCCGAAGAAAAGACCTAAATCACTTTTTAATCCTTCAACATGGTTGAGTTTGTAAATTCCCGAAAAATCTAGCGAATATTGTGTACCTTGCTTTATCATTAATCATATATTTGAGGTAAAGCTTAAAATGTATCCAACTTTATATAAAAAATGACAACATAACAAGTATGTAAAATAATGAAAATTTATTAATACATGGAAAATACATGATTTTATACATTGAGAAATAATATTCATTATGGAGTTGTTTTTATCTTAATTGTTAATAAAGCTTAAAGTTTTTTGTTTGTGTAAAAAAACTAAAAAAGTGTCTGTGTTTATTTAAAAATTAATACACATTAAATACATACCGTAATTGAAACCTGATGGTTTTACATATTGGATTATAACATTCATTACAAGAGGTGCAATAATAATTTGTTATAGCAAAATTTACACGTCCGTACATGTTTTGTTATAACAACTTCTACATGTTTGTACATATTCATTGCAAAAAGGATTTATTCTCAAATTTAATTTACAATGTTGTACATATTGCAAGACTATTTTATCATTCTTTTTTAAGTCTGATGAAAAGAAATTGAGTACTTTATCAAAACTCATACCCTTAGACATACAATGCATAAAAAAAATACAATATTGACCACACACCACAGAGAATGTATCTTGTATCTGTTTATTCTTAAATACTATTTGAGTTGTATTCCTTTTTAAAAATTTTAAAAATGATTTAGAAAATTACGGTGTTGTACGGTGAAATTCCATACGAATCAAAAAAATACCCAACACCCCTTTGATCGAAATAAATTGCTACCCAATGTTCACCAGCACGTGTGGAAGGGTCAGTGTTAATAATAAAACCTATAGGTCTATTTCTTAGTCTTTGTTTTGGTAATAAATCACACGGGTATACACCGTCAAACACTGAACGTGTATAAGGATCTCTGGTTAGGATTCTTGTTATTTCCAAAGTGTTCATCTTTGTTTATAGATAGTCAGTCATACAAGACTTCTCTTCTTTGATTAATTTCAATAATATTATCAAATACACTATCAATAATAATATTAATTGTTCTCTCAAGTGGTCTTGAAAATCGGATTTGAGTTCTGAGATTACCACTGTGTATAAGAGAGTACTGTGAACCACACTGTTGGTCTGGTGACAAATCAAAGGCAAAAAGTGTGTAACCACGTACATACTCTTCTCGATTAATGAGTATTCCAGCATCAGAATTTTTTTCCCAGCGATGTTGACTAATGATATGTATTCACCTATAGCGTTTCCATTTTCAAAGTCTGGTTGAAAAGGTTTTGTTGGTATTTGTTTACCATCCAGATACAAGGCGGCAAAATTCACATAGTTATGTTTGAAACATAAGGGATTCTTGTCATAAGTGCCAGAGAAAGCGTCGTTATCAACAAATCCAATAACAACGGTTTTTGTTAGTTGTCCAAGAAATACATTTTCCTGATTGCAGACACGCGAGCCAGCGGCCACGGAATAGACCTTTAAACCGACTCTGTCCAAAGTATATTTAGCATTTTCTGTTAGGAGTCCTTGCGCATAGCCTATGCGTACAGCCAGGGATATCTGTACTCTTTTGACAAAAAGAGAGGCGTTTAAGATTTGAACTTTATACTGTTCTGCTTCAGGGCTCATAATAGAAAAAGCATCTTTATTCCTTATAAGTTTTATTTTCAGATCGAGTCCATTCAATAACAATTTTTCTTGGAAAAACAGATCACTATGTAGATGACCTAGCAATTCAATAGTATTACCACGCTCTAACATGCATGCTCTCTTTACAAAACCACTATTATCACCATCTAGTTCACAATTATCGTGTAACCCTGCTGCATCTTTATAAAACAATCCTGCTGTAAATTGTGTGGATAAAGCATCTGCGCTGTAGTTGAGAATTGTTTCAATGTCTCCTAATGTAACATCGACTTGGTTAAACAGAGTGGCTAGTGGATAGTTGATGAGTCTAACGCGTGCTCCAGCAGGCGGAGCTGTATTGTCTTGTTTGACTATTTTACATGTTATATACATCAAAGTGTTGTTCAGGTCAAAATAATGATCGCCGCTTCCTGCTATATAAAATTCCAGGGGTGCATTTTCAGTTATAGCTGTGAGTGGCTGTATTTCGACATACAGTGATTTTTCTATACCCGTTTGTGTCTGCTGTATTTGAAATATGTCGAGTTCTGATTTGGTACATTCTAATGATCCATTGTGTATGAAAGCCATATTTTGATCAGTATTTCTAAAAGATGTAATCCACTGAGCGTCTTGATGTTTTCTGTTTCATTTTGGGCTTGTATATCACCTTTTTGCTTATGAATTGTGATGAAATTGGTGGAAAAGTAACTTGACGTTTCCTTTTTGGTTTTCTCTTGTTACTGAAATAAACAACACCAGATCCCTTTTGTGGACCGCTGTCACGGATACCAGACAGCTAAGGCAACCCCTAACCCCCCCTACAACCTCACCCCTGTTGTTTCTCAGTGGTTTTGGGCTCCTCAGAGCAACCACAATCTCTGGAAGCGTTTGTTTGCTTGTCTTGTGAAGAGCTGGTGTATGACCAGGAAAACCCTCCTAGGCTGGCCGGCTCCTGGAACTCCCGGTCGGCCACAGGACAGCAGGACATCCACTAACTTTAACCCTGGTCGCTGGGGGAATTATCGGAGGGGAGTTCCTTTTGGAACCGGGGGTTTTGGGCATCCCTACCCCCCATAATTTCAACGGACTATAACTCCAGTCCCCAGTAACGAATAATGCTGATTGGACTGTGACATCTGAGGACCAATAGCTTTAAAATGACACCCTGGAAGTGCTGATGCTCCCTCGGGATCACCCCGAAACCGCCACCCCTAGGTACTAGGATTATTTGGGACTGTGGCTCCTATGGAGGTGCCGGGCTGTCTGGAGGGGTGGGAATGGTGGGAAAATTGTGGGATTGTCCTTTGTCTTATCAAGATGAGATGTGTGTATAAAAGGAGTGTGTGTTTTCAATAAAATCAGTTCTTATTTCACCTGAATGCTAGTCATTTAGGTGGGCTCCTGCTAGAATCACTTTCCTGGGCTACATAGCTGCCTGTTTCAGGCAGAGGAAGGACCCTCTAGCAGAGCTACCTAGTCTGGGTAGCCGGAGTCTGCCACAGGGTGGGACCCTGAGTACTGGTGCTGTCGGGCATCAGGGGTGGCTACAGGCTGTGGTCACTTGCCAGCTACATAGCTGCAGTTGGCAGGGAGGAAGCAGGACCCCTTTGGCGGAGCTACCCAGTCGGGGTAGCTGGGGTATCCGTCACATTGGTGGCAGCGGTGGGATCTGCTTCTTTTACAAGGTTCCTGCTGACAGAGGAGAAGTGCTACAGTAGCCGGTAAATATGGAGGCAGAGTTCCTAGGGAGAGTACAAAAGATGCTGACCGGAACGAAAGATCCTTGTCCGGAACAGGACGTTCTGGGATGGAGGAACCTTGCCCTCCGAGAGCTCTGGGGGGAGGCTCTTCAACAGGAGCGGAATGATGGAAAGGTCCTCCCCATGAATAATGAGAGGTACTAGGTCTGGTGGGACTTGCGAGTGCCTTTCCTGGGAGAACAGCCAAAGAAAGAATGGCTCTCTGTTCTATATAGACTGGTCCAGCAAGAGATGTGGGTGGACGAATACTGGGCCCTCCAATGGCTCGTTATACAAGTGCAGCCATGGCTGGAGGATGGCTCCCCCACAGAGGGCTTTGGCTTCGGCGGCCCTGGATTACTGTTTGCAAAAAGGGCAGAGGACCCACAGTTTGGGAGCGAGATGGACCATGGTCTGCAGGATATCTCTGGGCTTCAAGAGGAACTGCTGGATCTCTTGGAGGAAACCTGGCTGCTAGACGATCTGGATTTTATAACTGACCAGGAAGAGGCACTGGTCAAAGAATACAAGAGGCTGCTAGATCTCGTTGAGCACCGTGCCAAGGGTATACAGATCTGGGGTGCAGCCCTCTGGGATTCATGGAGCTCGACCATGGAGGAGGGGCAACCAAGAAAAAGGGAACCAGGGCTGCTGAATCCTGATCAGCAGTCTGGCTTAGAGCGTATAGACGTGGACACGGGAGCCACCACATCAGAAGTGCTGGCAACAGGGCAGAGAGCCGCCGGCCTCTGCCCAGCACCTGTAACAGCTCCAGAAAATCAGGGAGAGGAGGTAGGCATCCTCCCTCCCCTTACACAGAACCCCTTCCCGGGAGAGGAGACAGTCGGTCTCTCTCCCCAGCGGCAGAGCCAGGTACAGGGAGAGGAGACAGTCGGTCTCTCTCCCCAGCAGCAGAGCCATCCCCTGGGAGCAGAGGTAGTCATCCTTCCTCCCCATACGTAGAACCCCTTCCTGGGAGAGGAGACAGTCGGTCTCTCTCCCCAGCGGCAGAACCAGGAGCAGGGAGAGGAGACAGTCTGTCTCTCTCCCCAGCGACAGAGCCATCCCCTGGGAGTGGAGGTAGTCATCCTCCCTCCCCTTACAGAGAACCCCTTGCAGGGAGAGATGGATGTTGATAACACTCCCCAGCAGCAGAACCCCTTCCTGGGAGAGGAGACAGTCAGTCTCTCTCCCCAGCGGCAGAGCCAGGAGCAGGGAGAGGAGACAGTCGGTCTCTCTCCCCAGCGGCAGGGCCAGGAGCAGGGAGAGGAGACAGTTGGTCTCTCTCCCCAGTGGCAGATCCATCCTTTGGGAGCAGAGGTAGTCGTCCTCCCTCCCCTTACAGAGAAGCCCTTGCAGGGAGAGACGGGTATCAATATCTCTCCCCAGCGGCCGAATCCCTTTCTGGGAGCAGAGACAGCCGGTCTCCCTCCCCAGCGGCAGCACAGTTTCCTATGGAGCGGAGGTAGCAAACCTCCCTCCCCAGCGGTAGATCTTCTTCTTGGGAGAAGAGACAGACGGTCTCTCCCCTCAGTAGCTTGGCAGGGTCTCTACCCTTTTCTTGTCCCGGAGTATTTCTCACCAGGCGTTGCATTAGGCAAGGAGGAGAAAAGCTTATACAGTTGGTGCCACATGTTTGGGCACCCGAGCTTTGCCTGCCCCACCAAGGAGCAACCTCCCCCTCTGGTCTGGGGTGGGTCAGCCGGTACTAAACCGAGTGTCATAGAGAGAGAGGCAGTGTGGCCATGGAACTTAAGGACACTGGAACTTGTGGGACAGCAATTGTTTGGGAGCCGGCCTTAGCATACTTGTTTGGGACTTTTCCTTATGTGACTATCTCTGCGCCCCGGGGCGCAGGGTATAAACACCAGCAGGAGCCCCCCAGGATGCCCCAAGCTCTGGAGAGATGGGATAACCTCTCCCAGCAACGGAGAAGTGGAGGGCCACCTTCGGACAGCCCCAGGCCAACCCGTTAAGGGTCTAGCCGGGTCTGCTGAACTGGAGGGGGGGGAAGATGTCACGGATACCAGACAGCTAAGGCTACCCCCCACCCCCCTACAACCTCACCCATGTTGTGTTCTCAGTGGTTTTGGGCTCTTCAGAGCAACCACAATCCCTGGAAGCTTTTGTCTGCTTGTCTTGTGAAGAGCTGGTGTATGACCAGGAAAACCCTCCTAGGCTGGCTGGGCTCCAGGAACTCCCGGTCGGCCGCCTCACAGCAGACACCCACCTATCTCCTCCTAGGCTGGCCGGGCCCCTGGAACTACCAGTCGGCCGCATCATCCAGGATTACCGGTGCCCTTTGACCCAGGTCGCTCCAGTGGCCCTTTGGCCCAGAGCTCCACTCTTCTGGGGTTTGCAGCCTTTCAGGGTGCGCCAGCCTGTATGGAAGGGCGGGAATGGCGGGAAAACTGTGGCATTGTCTCATGTCTTATCAAGATGAGTTGTATGTATAAAAGATGTGTGTTTGTCCCAATAAAGTCAGTTATTGTTTCACCTGAATGCTAGTATGTCTAGTTATTTGGGTGGGCTCCAGCTAAAATCACTTTCCTGGGCTACATAGCAGCCTGTTACAGGCAGAGGAAGGACCCTCAGGCAGAGCTACCCAGTCTGGGACCCTGAATACTGGTGCTGTCGGGCATCAGGGGTGGCTACAGGCTGTGGTCACTTGCCAGCTACAGAGCTGCAGTCGGCAGGGAGGAAGCAGGACCCGTTTGGCGGAGCTACCCAGTCGGGGTATCCGGGGTATCCGTCACAACCGCTATTAATTTTATTCATAACAGCTGTTGAAACACGACCCACAACATCCTTTGCTATACCTTATGCCACTGTTTTCATATGCGGTTTCACTATATCTAGTCCACGTCGAAAAAGTGGGACAGCCATCCTAAAAAGATTACAAAATATACCACCTAATCCGCGGCCATACATGTACGAACTACCGTGAAAACCTGTAGACCATTACCAGCTTGTGTCCTATAATAATTACTGTAAACGGTCGGGTCACCATAAACCTTAACAGCCACCATTCTTTTAGTACAAGTTGTTCTTGCGCGGCCTAAAGTATAGCTTAATGATTGCCTTTCCGTATTTAAATCCCACGTTCTTGTTCTGATCGTTCTTAAATTCAATTGTTATACGGTCAAAATGATGATTGTTTACAGGTATGTAGTCTGGCTTGGTGTACCGTTGAGTGATGATTTCATTATTGCCACCTGTAATTTCTACTGTTCTTAGTAATGGTACATATCCGTCATCCACACGTTGGTGTTCCTTGATGTCTGTATAGATAAAGAGTGTGTAGAAGCCAGCATTTATATCGCAATATATTTTGCCACCATCATTCTTTACACCTTGATTGTTAATTCCAAATATATGCGCCAACCTTTCTGAGGTTGAGATGGTAGAGTTGCCTAAGATACGCACAGCTCTTCCCAGTTCGTCGTATTTAAGCTTTACATCTATGTTAGCGGTTTGGAGAGGTACTAATTTTTAATTGAATTTGTTTGGTGCCGTAACAATTATTCTAGAATCAGCGGCATCTAGGGTGTCCCACGAATGGGGGTATTGTATCTCCGTCAGAGCTACTTCCCATTCTCCTTTAAATATAACGAGTTTAGCTAACTTTGTTGTAAAACTAGATATCTGATTTTTAGGAAAAATGTTGTACGACGCGTTACTAGGTAACGTTAAGTAAAATGGTGATGCTTCCATTATTCTATATATCGGTTAACTGACTTTTGGGTATCCAGCTGTTAAATTTATCTGGATAGCCCTTCCATTTAACATAAATGTGCTCCTTTCTCCTAAAACTTTTCTGTTTTAAGATTTTTTCAATTTTGTAAATGCGGTTTTTATCTTGTGTTATTTTTTGAAGTTCTTGGGGGTAAAAGCTACCTTCGATAGACTCATCAGCTAAATCTTTCAGTTTGTAAAGAGGTTTAAATCCTCTTGTATTCAGACCTTCAATTATAAATATTTAATCTGTGAAATTTTGCTCGTAACCTTTTGTGAACGTGCCTTTATTATTCGAAATCCTGACGTGGTTAACGATTTTTAAAACAGGTTTAACCTTTTTAGTTTTTGGAGAAGAGCCGTAAATATTTTTCCAGGCGACTGTACCGGTTTACAACGTATGGTTCTGTGGTATGTATTATTATAACTATGAATTAATTTGTTCAATATGTTTATATATCTGTGTCTGTAGTGATGTGTAAAATAGCGGCACATTCTAGTCTTTAAAGTATGGTTAAATCGTTCTACGATTGCTGCTTTAACACAGTTGTTTGCAACAAAATGTTGAATTTTAAATTTTTTCAATAACTTCTGTACGGTTCCATTTAAAAATTCTTTGCCTTTATCAGTCTGTATTTTCATAGGTACACGACCATCTTTGAATATTGTTTCAAACCCCTTTGCGATGCTTGGTCCAGTTTTATTATGTAATCCAACGCCCCAAGCGTATTTAGAAAAACAATCTATAACGGTTAGAATATACTTTATACCATCATTATATTTATGGTAATCTATCATGGATACCAGGTCAGCTTGCCATTGTATATCTAAAGAAGGTGAATATATTTTATTTCTTTCAAAAATACGTGTGGCCGGTTTATGTAGCATGTAAACATCTTGCTGATTTAAAAATTTTACAATTTTTTTTCTGTTGAATCCATATTTTTTAGATGCTTTGTACAGATTTTCAACACCGCCTAATGATCCGGGGTTTGTAGGATTATGATATAATTCTCTTACTACAAGTCCACGATGGCCGTTAACAGACTCCATTCTTTAGGCAGTATACAGCGAGTTTTTCATAAAATATTGATTTATATGTTTTTATTGTTTTTTTTTACTAAATACGTGTGAGGTATTAGTCTGTTTTGAGCAAAATATAAGTCCTGACACGCCTCATTGTTTTTTTTGGTTAAAAGACATGCCCTAACATAACGTTAGCATTTCTGGCAAAAGACAAGTCATTACATGCCTTATTAAACCTATTGAACACTAATGAGGATATATATATTAAGATTTTATATCCCCCCTTTTAATAGAATACAATATCAAAGTATAATTTACACCTTTTTTTTTTTAATTAAATAACATTAAACTTTTATAATCTTTCATAAATCTCCTAATCAACAATATCAAAATAAGCTTAAGCTTAATACCCTCTTAAAACCCTTTAATCCAAATCCTAATTAAAAAATATGCATATCAATTTGATATCAAATTTGTATTAAAAACACTTTTTTTTTAATATCAATTTAATATCAAATTCATATCAAAATCCCTTTTTAACAATTTTATATCAATTTGATATCAAATTCGTATTAAAAACACTTTTTTTATATATCAATTTAATATAAAATTCATATCAAAATCCCTTTTTAACAATTGTATATCAATTTGATATCAAATTGGTATTAAAAACACTTTTTTAATATCAATTTAATATCAAATTTATATCAAAACCCCCTTTTTATATCAATTTTATATCAAATTGATATTAAAAAAGGGCGTAAAAGTGGGAGTGAAAAGGGGCGGGGTTAGGGGAGGAGAAAGGGGCGTGTCCATGTGTCAAAATTAGTTTGACATAACCTCCATACTGTTACTACTGTTGTGCGTTAAGCTCCATACCGCACAAAAGCCAAGGCCTGACGACGTGCACGTGCACGTTTCTCCCACAGACATCAATGGAGAGAAAGTGTTAGAAAAAAACTAACAGTTGGGATTGCGGAATGGCAATCGCTATAACGCATTCTTTATTGATGTCTATGGGGAAAAGAAGGTTATGTAAAAACTTAACACCCTAACAAACCCCTAGTTTAAATACCCCTAATCAGCCATCCCTGACATCGCTGACACTAAATAAAGATATTAGCCCCTAATCCGCCGCCACCGATATCACGGACATTAAATAAACCTATTAACCCCTAAACTGTCGACCCCCCACATCGCCAACACTAAATAAAACTATTGCCCATAAAAGGGCAATCAGCTCTTTTGCTGCCCATTAAAATAAAGAATTCCTAACCTAAAAAAAAATCCACCCCCCCAAAAAAATCGCTAACACAAAATATAGTTAATAACCCCTAAACCGTGCCACCCCAACATTGCCAACACTAAATAAACCTATTAACCCCTAAACCGCCGGCCCCCCACATCGCAACTACTATAATAAAGCTATTAACCCCTAAACAGCCAGCCCCCCACATCGCAACTACTATAATAAACCTATTAACCCCTAAACCGCCGGCTCCCCACTTCGGGACACACTAAATTAAACTATTAACCCCTAAACCTAACACCCCCCCTAACTTTAAATTAAAGACAATATAGATATACTGCAATATGGCCTCCCAAAGAGCCCCTAAGAGAGATACAGTGCACAAAACAACACCAAGTAAAGGCCCTTCTGTGGCATCCTTCTTCAATACAACAGACACCTCTGCTATACTCAATTCTTAGACCCCCCGTGCCACATCTCCACCCTCCCCACTGCAAAATCTACCTGCAACCACATCTTCACAAGAGCTAGTACAGATATCATCTACTGTGCTTTCCACCTTGCCATCCAAGCAAGATGTGGCGGACATAGTCCGTGCATGCATCCGTGAAGAACTGGTCGACCTGAAACAAGATATCAACATGCTTGGTTTTAGGGTGGAGGCATTAGAGGATGGCAATGACAACATGAGAGAGGAGTTTGATAAATGGCAAACACAAGTGGAATACTATCATCATGCTATAGACTCTTTACATACTAAAATAAAAGACTTGGAGAACAGGAGCAGGAGGAAAAACCTCTGCATACGTGGAGTCCCCAAATCGGTCCTTCCCAAAGACCTCCCTACATATCTGCCAGCCCTGTTCACTCATCTTAAGGGCAATAACTCCAAGGAGGAAATCCCATGGGACAGAGCACATAGAGCCCTAAGGGCTAGGCCTCCAGACTCAGCACCACCTAGAGATATAATTATCAAATTTAAGAACTATAGGGATAAGGAAGAACTCCTTACTCTCTCTAGAAGGAATCAACCAGTAAGATTTTGCGGCACAGTTATTCAATTATATGCCGACCTAGTCCAGAGGACACTTCAAAAACACAAAGAATTCTCCCCTCTCACTCAGCTGCTTCGCAATAAACGCATCCCATACAGATGGGGTTTCCCAACGCACTTGTTGGTGATTCACAAAGACAGATGCCTACTATGCAGGGATGCTTCAGATGTTCAGAGATTTTGCAAAACCCTGGGATTAGACCCACCAGAATTGCCTGACATGTCCACTTCAGATCTGCCTAGAAGCGCCCAACAGAAGGACACCAGCACATGGTCCACTGTTCCTGCAAAACAACAAAGAAGATCCTCACCATCTCAAGATGGAGAACCTACGCCTGTAAGATCATAACAACCCAAACCACCTCAACAAAGACCTTAGACATCCAGCCTAGGGCCACCCTAGCAGCATTTCGCATAGCAAGGAAAAGTCTCATGCTGTCTGGAGACTTTGAAAGTTTGTTTGGCCTCTGGAGTGCAGAGGTTACTCGAACCCCTGACCATCTAATCGTGAGTACAACACTGCTATTCTGCACCTTCTGCCTCAAAATATAAGGACAGAAACATTTGAGGGAATACTGTTGTTGTTGTTAACTCTCTACCTCAGATCCCCTTTGAAGGACCTGAGTAACTTGAAATATAATTAATACGCCAGCCAGAGGTGCAAGATTTTTGTGTCTGCTTATAATGTTTTATACACTAACATCCACATTGTTAGCAATATGCTCTTGCTTAAATTGTTGTTGAATGTTTTACCTAGTTATTGTAAGTTATGAAAAGGTGCCCCCTTACTCTCCTTCATCTTATATATACTTATAGTGCTTACCCTAATACCCCCTGTTTTTTCATTTTTCTATTTGATTAGTTATTCAGTAAAGGTGATGAGACAAGTGCCCTTTACCATAGAACACATATCACATTTGTCTCGCCTTTCTGGCAATCTACGCCAGGCTCTGAATATCACAATAAGACCTGTTTATATCACTTAATTAAGTTATTGTTTTATTTTTTTTGTTAACATTATTTTAGTTTACATTACGTTCTTGATACGATATCCGATTGTATATCTCATTTACTAGAAACATGTGCAAAATAACTCCTACAGCTCATCCTATACGCAGTGTTACTCAAAATGCTAAAGGGTCTAATTCTCCATGCAAAAGGTCTAAAGCTCTTTCAGATTTACTTAAGAAGGGGGCGGACATTCTCCTCCTTCAGGAAACACACTTTAAAAAATCCCAAATACCCAAATACTTTAGCAGTCATTACACACAACATTACCACAGCACAGCCCCTACCAAACATTGTGGGGTTAGTGTCTTATTCCGTAAGAATGTTCTCTTTGCGCTAACACAAATAGTTAAAGACAATGATGGTAGATTCTTAGGAATTACCGGCCTACTATATGGGAGACCGGTCACCCTGATCAATAGCTACGCCCCCAACTCTAAGCATATCCCTTTTTTCAGATCTATGTTTCGTAAATTATTGGACATATCCAAAGGCCCAGTATATATAGGGGGGGACTTTAATTTCCCCCTACAGCCAATTCTTGATAACTCGAATCCAAAAGCTAGAATATCGAAACGCACAACAACTTACTTGTGGAGGGGCCTCAGAGACAACAATCTATATGATGTATGGAGATTCATCCATCCCTCTAGTAGGGACTATACATTTTACTCCCATCCTTCCCACACGTATAGCAGAATAGATTATGTGTTGGCTGCCCAGTCTGCCCTCTCCTTTGTATCATGTGCCACCATTGTGCCCACATCATGGTCAGATCACTCAGCAGTAATAGTAAAAATTAAATGGCCCAATGCACCTTCGGGCCCACTCCAATGGCACCTAGATGACTCCCTACTGACACACCAACCATTTGTTGATAACTTAAATGCCATTCTATCTGAATACTACCATAACAACATTAACTCTGTTGCAGACCCTTTCACGGTAGGGGAAGCTCATAAATACACCCTTAGAGGAGAACTTATTAAATATAAATCACAACTCCAAAAGATCTCTAGACAAACATTACGCCCATAAAAATGAACCAACCAATGCAAACATTCTGGAAGAAATTTGCGAAACCAGAGAACAATTGAATGCATACCTGGCCATAGAATATCAAAAATCCTCCTTAAAATTGAAACAGAAATATTACCACAAAGGTAATAAAGCAGGGAAAATGCTTGCTCGTGCCTTAAAACGGACTAAATTGAAATCTTTTATACGCGAAATTAAAACCTCCCAAAACACCTTTGCCCAAACAACCCCATAAATTCTGGCACAGTTTCATAGCTACTATTCAAAACTATATAATATCCCCAAAGTACCCATAAACTCTGAGGCAGACACTACTACTTATTTACAGGCGTTTTTGGACTTTACCTAAACTAACATCACAGCAGAAAGAGATTATAGATACCCCTATCTAACTCCCTGAAATCACGCTAGCTGTAAAAGACCTCAAAAAGGGAAAAACTCCAGGTCCTGATGGCTTTTCCGCCAAATACTATCAAATATTCGCCCCAATCCTTATTCCACATCTGCTTACGATATTTAACGATGTCTCCTCATTAAACCCTTTTCCTGCCTCCATGCTAGAAGCAAACATAGTGGTCCTGCCCAAACCGGGCAAAACACCTGATACCCCTCAAAACTTTCGTCCCATCTCATTGTTGAATATCAACACTAAAATTTACGCAAAAATACTGGCCACTAGACTAAACCAAATACTCCCCCATCTGATTCATCCTAACCAAGTTGGCTTTACCCCCTACAGAGAGGCCCGCGACAACACCCAAAAAATCATTAATCTAATAGAACACACCATAAATCAAAAGACACCAGCGGTCTTTGCATCAATGGACGCAGAGAAGGCTTTTGATCCGCTAGATTGGAGCTTTCTCATGCAGACGTTAGCCAACTTCGACTTCCCAGAGTTCTTTATTTCAAAAATTGCAGCCCTTTATAGGGCCCCAAATGCTAAAATTAAACTAAATGATTCCTTTTCCACTCCCTTAATGATACACAATGGCACGAGACAGGGGTGTCCCCTGTCCCCTCTGCCATTTGCACTAGCTATGGAAACCCTAGCAGCCAGAATTAGAAACAATAAAAAGATTTCAGGTATCACAATAAATGGGAAGGAATATAAAGCCTCCTTGTACGCCGACAACATCTTTTATCGATCACCAACCCATTAGATTCTATAAAAGAACTCAACAAGGAGTTTCATATATACGGCCAATTTTCCAACTTCAAAATAAATTATTCAAAATCAGAATTCATGAGCGTGGCAGTGCCAGATGCCACTAATACCCTGATAAACCAGACTTACTCATACACTCATCGAAAGACCTCTCTAAAATATTTGGGGATTCAGATTACCATTGATCCACAAAAACTATTTGATAGTAATTATTTACCCCTTTTGAAAAACATACAACAAGAATTAAATTGTTGGTACCACAAGTCTCTATCCTGGTTGGGCAGACTATATGCGATAAAAATAACTGTGCTACCTAGAATCCTATATTATTTTCAAACAGTACCCATTGACCTACCTGGCTTCTATCTTAATAAACTTCAAGGCATATTAAACAATTTTCTCTGGCACAACAAACACCCAAAATTGCTAAACCCATAACATACAGGCCAAGGCTAGCGGGGGCTTGGGTATGCGAAACCTTCGCTTTTACCACACGGCATGCATCCTCTCACGTATCATTGATTGGTGCAAACATGCCTCACATAAAGAATGGATACACCTGGAACTAGCTCAGAATAAGCAATTGGGATCCAGTTGCTGGATCCCACACCTGCATAGATCGCTAGGACCCCACACCTCTCAGCTCACTAAATTGACTCTCACTACATGGGATAAATACATTGTTAAATCACCTAATATTTCTTCTATCCCCTCCCCGCTGACACCCTTGCGGAACAATCCCGAACTTCGGATATCACCCAATACAATATACACCAGCATGATCTCTTTTCAGGACACAATTCCATGCCATGCTGTTTTACTAAACGGCAAACTTAAACCCAAAACAGAACTACAAGAAACCTATGGAGAATTCTGGGCCCATTATATTTCCACTCATACCAAAACAGCTAGTTTTAACAGACCACTAACACTGTTTGAAGCACAGTGTTACGCCAACACTTATTCTAGCAGCTCACTCTCATTTATATATAAAATACTCCTTGCCCACCACTCTAGAAATCTTCCGCCCTACACAGCTAAATGGATGGAGGATTTTAAAGTATGGATCTCTCTGAAAGAGTGGAGCAAAATCTTTCTCAAAATGAGCATTTTTACGTCACCTAATACCCACTTGGAAACTAATTTGAAATTGCTATACCGATAGTACTACACACCTGCTAGATTAACACATATATTTAAACACATGAGCCTTGCGTGCTGGAGAAACTGTAATGAATCAGGGGACTTTCTGCATAGATGATGGTCATGTCCAAACATTTCCCAATACTGGTTGCACATAAAAACAGCCGTTGACCAAGTTGTAGGCATCCCTATCCCATTAAACCCTACTGTATTTTTGTTCAATAATCTCCCTAAAATCAAATGCAAAATCAGATTCAAGTTGATACTTATTTTGTTAAATTGTGCCAGAAGGCTTATTCCGAGTCACTGGAAGTCTACTGATACTCCTACTGTTTCTGAATGGTCATCCTTAGTTACTCACACCCTAATACTGAAGAAAGCCAGATATGTTAACACTGCAAGATTAGATGATTTCCTAGCTATGACCTTTCTGTGGGAGGAGTACTGTAATGAGATTGTGTAGGATGATGTATATATACGCATGTCACCCCTGAATAATTCTACATTACTTGCACTTTTATTTAATTTTTTCGCAGTCAGACGGAGTTGGGCCATTTGCTTGTCATTTAAGCAAACTATCCGCTAGATTTAGAGTTTTGTCGGTAAAGACCTGCGGTGCTAACGAGCCTTGTTTTTCCAGTGCACCCTTAAGACAATGCTGGTATTACGAGTTGTCTGAATGGCTGCATTAGCCTCAGAAAAGTGAGCGTTGAGCATAATTTAGCTCCACTTCAACCCTCAATACCAGCGTTGCTTACGGTAGCGGTAAGATGGCAAAACGTGCTCGTGCACGATATCCCCATAGGAAACAATGGGGCTGAGCTGGCTGAAAAAAAAACCTAACACCTGCAAAAAAGCAGCGTTCAGCTCCTAACGCAGCCCCATTGTTTCCTATGGGGAAACACTTTCTAAGTCTACACCTAACACCCTAACATGAACCCCCGAGTCTAAACACCCCTAACCTTACACTTATTAACCCCTAATCTGCCGCCCCCGCTATCGCTGACACCTGCATTTTATTATTAACCCCTAATCTGCCGCTCCGGACACCGCCGCAACCTACATTATAGCTATGAACCACTAATCTGCTGTCCCTAACATCGCCGACACCTATATTATATTTATTAACCCCTAATCTGCCCCCCCAATGTCACCACCACCTACCTACACTTATTAACCCCTAATCTGCCGACTGGACATCACCGCCACTATAATAAATATATTAACCCCTAAACCGCTGCACTCCCACCTCGCAAACACTATAATAAATTTTATTATCCCCTAATCTGCCCTCCCTAACATCACCGCCACCTACCTACAATTATTAACCCCTAAACTCCCGCCCCCAACGTCGCCGCTATTATAATAAAGTTATTAACCCCTAAATCTAAGTCTAACCCTAACACCCCCCTAACTTAAATATAATTTAAATAAAACAAAATAAATTTACTATCATTAAATAAATTATTCCTATTTAAAACTAAATACTTACCTATAAAATAAACCCTAATATAGCTACAATATAACTAATAGTTACATTGTAGCTATTTTAGGATTTATATTTATTTTACAGGCAACTTTGTATTTATTTTAACTAGGTATAATAGCTATTAAATAGTTATGAACTTTTTAATAGCTACCTAGTTAAAATAATTACAAAATTACCTGTAAAATAAATCCTAAAATAAGTTACAAATACACCTAACACTACACTATCATTAAACTAATTAAATAAATTACCTACAATTATCTAAACTAAAATACAATTAAATAAACTAAACTATAATGCAAAAACAAACAAACACTAAATTACAGAAAATAAAAAAATTACAAGAAGTTTAAACTAATTACACCTAATCTAAGCCCCCTAATAAAATAAAAAAGCCCCCCAAAATAATAAAATGCCCTATCCTAAATTACAAAGTAATCAGCTCAGCTCTTTTACCAGCCCTTAAAATGGCTTTTTGTGGGGCATTGTGCCAAAGTAATCAGCTCTTTTACCTGTAAATAAAAATACAATACCCCCCCCCCAACATTACAAACCACCACCCACATACCCCTACTCTAAAACCCACCCAAACCACCCTTAAAAAAACCTAACACTAACCCCCTGAAGATCTCCCTACCTTGAGTCGTCTTCACTCAGCCGAGCCGAATTCTTCATCCAAGTGGGGCAGAAGAGGTCCTCCATCCGGTTGAAGTCTTCATCCAAGCGGGGCAGAAGAGGTCTTCCATCCGATTGAAGTCTTCATCCAAGCGGAATCTTCTATCTTCATCCATCCGGAGCGGAGCAGCAGCATCCTGAAGACCTCCGACGCGGAACTTCCATCCTGGCCGACGACTTCCCGACAAATGACGGTTCCTTTAAATGACGCCATCCAAGATGGCGTCGCTCAAATTCCAATTTGCTGATAGGATTCTATCAGTCAATCGGAATTAAGGTAGGAAAAATCTGATTGGCTGATCCAATCAGCCAATCGGATTGACCTTGCATTTTATTGGCTGATCGGAACGGCCAATAGAATGCAAGGTCAATCCGATTGGCTGATTGAATCAGCCAATCAGATTTTTCCTACCTTAATTCCGATTGGCTGATAGAATCCTATCAGCCAATTGGAATTCGAGGGACGCCATCTTGGATGACATCATTTAAAGGAACCGTCATTCGTCGGGAAGTCGTCGGCCAGGATGCATGTTCCGCGTCGGAGGTCTTCAGGATGCTGCTGCTCCGCTCCGGATGGATGAAGATAGAAGATTTCGCTTGGATGAAGACTTCAATCGGATGGAAGACCTCTTCTGCACCGCTTGGATGAAGACTTCACCCGGATGGAGGACCTCTTCTGCCCCGCTTGGATGAAGAATTCGGCTCGGCTGAGTGAAGACGGCTCAAGGTAGGGAGATCTTCAGGGGGTTAGTGTTAGGTTTTTTTAAGGGGGGTTTGGGTGGGTTTTAGAGTAGGGGTATGTGGGTGGTGGATTGTAATGTTGGGGGGGTATTGTATTTTTATTTAAAGGTAAAAGAGCTGATTACTTTGGTGCAATGCCCCGCAAGAAGCCCTTTTAAGGGCTGGTAAAAGAGCTGATTACTTTGTAATTTAGGATAGGGTAGGGCATTTTATTATTTAGGGGGCTTTTTTATTTTATTAGGGGGCTTAGATTAGGTGTAATTAGTTTAAACTTCTTGTAAAAATTTTTTATTTTCTGTAATTTAGTGTTTGGTTTTTTTGTATTATAGTTTAGTTTATTTAATTGTATTTTAGTTTAGATAATTGTAGGTAATGATTTAATTAGTTTAATGATAGTGTAGTGTTAGGTGTATTTGTAACTTAGGTTAGGATTTATTTTACAGGTAATTTTGTAATTATTTTAACTAGGTAGCTATTAAATAGTTAATAACTATTTAATAGCTATTGTACCTAGTTAAAATAAATACAAAGTTGCCTGTAAAATAAATATAAATCCTAAAATAGCTACAATGTAACTATTAGTTATATTGTAGCTATATTAGGGTTTATTTTATAGGTAAGTATTTTGTTTTTAATAGGAATAATTTATTTAATGATAGTAAATTTATTTCGTTTTATTTAAATTATATTTAAGTTAGGAGGGTGTTAGGGTTAGGGTTAGACTTAGGTTTAGGGGTTAATAACTTTATTATAGTAGCGGCGACGTTGGGAGCAGGAGTTTAGGGGTTAATAATTGTAGGTAGGTGGTGGCGATGTTAGGGAGGGCAGATTAGGGGTTAATACAATTTATTATAATGTTTGCGAGGCGGGAGTGTGGCGGTTTAGGGGTTAATACATTTATTATAGTGGCGGCGATGTCGGGTCGGCAGATTAGGGGTTAATAAGTGTAGGTAGGTGGCGGGGAGGTTGGGGGGGGCAGATTAGGGGTTAATAAATGTAATATAGGTGTCGGCGATGTTAGGGGAAGCAGATTAGGGGTTCATAGGGATAATGTAGGTGGCGGCGGTGTCCGGAGCGGCAGATTAGGGGTTAAATAATTTTACTATAGGGTTTGTGATGGGGGGGGCTCGGTTTAGGGGTTCATAGGTAGTTTATGGGTGTTAGTGTACTTTATAGCACTGTAGTTAAGAGCTTCATGTTCCGGCGTTAGCCCATAAAACTCTTAACTACTGACTTTTTTTTGCTGTTGGAGTCTTGGCGGTATAGGCTGTACCGCTCACTTCTTCCAAGACTTGTAATACCAGTGTTAGGCAAATCCCATAGAAAAGATAGGATACCCAATTGACGTAAGGGGATTTGCGGTAGCCTCGAGTCGTGGAAAGAAAGTGAGCGGTAGACTCTTTCCTGCCTGACTTTAAATACCAGCGGGCGCTAAAAAGCAGCGTTAGGACCCCTTAACGCTGCTTTTTAACCCTAACGCAGAACTCTAAATCTAGGCGTATATATTTCTGCACAATACAACTTGTATTATAACTCAATACCTGAAAATGATTTTGTATGATTTTCCTGTTTTTGCATTGCAATTTGATGTACTGTATCAAAAGTTTGTAATGTCAAGTTTTGTTTACTTAAAAATCTTTAAAAAAAAAAAAAAAAAAAATCTGGGATCCATGTTAATTTGCTTCAACAAACCACAGTTGCTTTTGCCCCAATTAAATGTTTCCTCTTTTAAACTTAACCAGTTACTTTGAACAGATTTTTTTTTTTTTGTTCTTTATAGGTTTCAACTTGCTAGGAGCCAAAAGATTTTTAAGGTTCTTGCCCTTCTTAAACGTTATCAGGGGTTTTTCTGTTAATGTAGGTGTTAATAAGATATCTGTATAGAAATAGAGTGCAACCAGAATCAAGTGTAGTATAACAAAAATTGACATACAACACTTCAATGTTGCACTTACCATATTACAGGTCTTTATTACAGGTAAATTCAAACATTCACAACGAGCAAGTTAAAAAGCTGTGGAAAGTTTAAAATCCTGTGTACTGTTTCACAATTCACAGTCCTCCTTCAGCATCTCGTATCACTTTGCTTTACAGCTTTGGCGTCCCCACACGTGACTGGAGTTGGTAGCGTAATTGCATAATCCCGATCGATAGAGCTGAAAGGTGAATACTCTGTGTAGATTCTACAGGTCTTCATTTCTACCACCACCGTGCGGTCTTTATCAAGAGGTAGTGTATTCCACTTTATTATCGGTCTTTATCAAGAGGTAGTGTATCCTTCAAAGTTCAATGTACCATTGACACATGTTGTAACATATCAATCTACATAAAAAATAACATGGAAAAGTATATATGTGAAGTAAATCACAATACATCCGGCACTAATGATAAAAGGCATAATTCTCATTGTATGTTATACGCAATCCCAGAACTATCATAATCATAATAAAACTTCTAAATGATAAAATCAATAAATTCTCTAGATCATATTTACATTTTCATACAATAATGTGTTTCAAAATTATTGCTTAATTCATATCTAATGCTTGCGATCTCTATACTATAATGAACCCTCATTTTACATAAAAGATTGTTCATACAACACATAAAAAGACATGAAAAAACATTAGCCCTATCCTATCGGTTAAAAAATGATCCTTCCTCCTCTCCTGCTGGGGCTGGATTGTTTTTTGTCAATAAAAAGGACAGTGGTTTACGACCCTGTATTGACTACAGAGGCTTGAACAAGATCACAATAAAGAACCAATACCCTATCCCTTTGATCACTGAGTTATATAATTCTCTCCAAGATGCTTGCTACTTCATGAAACTCGATATTCGTGGGGCATACACTCTCATTCGAATCTTCCCAGGCCATGAGTGGAAGATTGCCTTCAATACAAGATTGGGGCATTATGCATACTTAGTAATGCCTTTTGGGCTGTGCAATGCCCCTGCTGTCTTTCAAGCCTTTGTTAATGAAGTCTTCTTTGACCTCGTTAATCGTACTGTCATTGGCTATATAAATGAAATCCTAATTTTTTCTAAAAACCATTCTCTGGTAGCTAAGCTGGAGAAATGTGAATTTGAACAAGTCTAGATCCAGTTTCTTGGATACGTTATCTCTAAGGAGGGTTTTGCCACGGACCCCGCAAAGCTAACTGCAGTCCTGGAACCGCCTTAACCCACTACATTAAAAGAATTACAGAGGTTCATGGGTTTCTCCAATTATTATCACAAGTTTATAAAAAACAACTCCAAAATTGTTGCACCGCTCACTGATCTAACTAAACGAAACAGAGACTGCAAGAATTGGCCTCCAGTGGCCATAGACACCTTCTCTATCTTGTAAAAGTGCTTTTGAATTGCCCCTGTACTACACCATCCTGATCCCAACCTGCAGTTTACCCTAGAAGTTGATGCCTCTAAGATAGGAGCCAGTGCAGTCTTGACCCAAAGTGACCCTTCAACCTCCAAGTTACATCCTATAGCTTTCTTCTCCAAACGGTTTTCCCCTGCATAGAGGAACTACGATGTGGGAAATCCTGAACTCTTAGCCATTAAGATGGCTCTTACTGAATGACGACATTGGCTAGAGGGTACTGCCAACCCCATTCAGATTCTCACTGATCGTACTTAGAAACGGCTCATTAGCTCAATCCTAGACAGGCCAGGTGGGCCTTATTCTTTTCCCATTTTAATTTCATTGTCTCCTATCTCTTCCGGGTACCAAGAACAAAAAGGCTGATGCGCTTTCCCGTCAATTTTCTCAGTCCCATGGTTCTTCTGAAACTCCTGATGAGCACATAATTGCACCTTCCTGTGTAGTTGCTCAACTCAACACGTCTCTTCTCAAAAAACTGCAACTTGCTCAGTTTAGAAGACCTCCCGAAGCCCCTGTGAACCCTGAGATTTTGTTTGTACCTCCTAGTCTACGCACTCCTGTGCTGTCCTGGGAACATGATAGCAAATTGTCAAACCATCCTGGGTCTATAAGGACCTTCAAACTCCTTTCTCAACACGTCTGGTGGTCCACCATGAAGTCTGACTCTCAAGAGTATGTCAAAGCTTGCCAGACCTGTGCTGCTAATAAGACACCTTGATCTTTACCTCATGGTTTACTTCAACCCTTGTCCACACCCAAGCAACCTTGGACACACATTGCCATGGATTTTGTTGTATATCTCCCTGCTTCTGACCATAATACAGTTATCTCGGTTGTGGTGGATTGGTTTTCCAAACTCGCTCACTTTATACCCTTAGCTACTGCTCAAGATTTGTCTAGTCTGTTTCTTTTGCATGTTGTTCGACTGCATGGTATAACCGTAAACCTTGTCTCTGACAGAGGACCTCAATTTATCTCGGTCTTTTGGAGAGGATTTTGCAAATTGAACGGGACAACAGTTTCTTTGTCTTCTGGCTATCATCCCCAGACAAATGGGCAGACGGAGAGAGTAAACCAGGATCTCGAAACCTATATTAGAACCTATATCAATTCTCAACACTCTAATTGGTCTAGATTGTTGCCCCTAGCTGAACTGGCAAAGAACAGTCATTGGCACTCTTCTCTACGATGTTCTCCATTTCAAGCAGCAGCTGGCTATCAACCTTGTGTATTTCCCCTTTCTGCTCAGCCTGTAGGGCAGTGCTTTCCAAACTGTGTGTCGGGACACACTAGTGTGTCGGCAGCAGTGTGTAGGTGTGTCCCTGCTTCAGCACAATTTTTTTTAATTTTTTTTTGGTTTCTGACTTTCCGCCTGCCTGCTATGCATATCACATGGTTGACACGTGATTGATACCTAGTGGGTCACAGATCATCTTAACCAATTGACGCAGCTCAGTGGGAACTGAAACTATTCCCATTGGCTCCTGACTGCACGTGTAGTCTCCTTAATTGGCTTGTGACTGCATGTGTAGTCAGTGAGTGGGACAGCAGTGTGTTTGCAGTGCTGGCAGTAGTCAGTAGGGCTCGCGGAGCTCTAAAGGGCGGCAGCTTAAACGCTGAGCTGAAGTCAGAGGGTTTTTTTTGCAGCTAGCTCCCAGTAGTGCATTGCTGCTCCTGCTCTTGATATATGGAAAGGAAGCGGAAGCTTAAAAATGCTTGATGATGAAATGCGAGTGTCTTTATCTAATATTCCACCAAATATTCAGAAACTGTGTTCATCCCATCAACCTCATACATCCCATTAAAATAGTAAGAAGCTATTGGTGTTAGTAAACTTTTTTTAATTCTTGCACATACATACTTACTGTTACTTGTAAATACATTGTGTTATTATATAATTTATGTATGTGTCCATATATTTTAAAACAAGTTAGTTTAACCTTCTGTTTGCTAGTACAACTGAATTAATTACCGTGTCGCAAAATGATGTAGGTCTAAAAAGTGTGTCACCAACATGAAAAGTTTGGAAAGCTCTGCTGTAGGGGTTCCTGCCACAGAACGATCCTTTTCTGATCTCTATACTCATTGGCAACATATACTCTCTCAGTTGCGCTCAACTGTCTCCAGATACAAGAGATTTGCTGATCATCATCATGCTGCCATTCGTGCCTTTTCAATAGGCAATCAGGTCTGGGTCTCTACCCGACACGTGTGTTTACGCCAACACTGTCACAAACTAGGACCTCGCTATATTGGTCCTTATAGAGTTCTCAAAATACTTTCTCCTGTTGCTTACAAATTGGACTTGCCCAGAGATTTGCACATCCACCCAGTCTTTCACATCTCACTCCTGAAGCACTACATCAAGAATAGATATACTCGACTGAGACCTCCTCCTCCTCTACTCTCCATTCATGGTGAGACAGAATATGAAATGGCTAAGATCCTGGACTCCAGGATTAAACTGAAGCATCTTTAATATTTGGTACACTGGAAAGGTTAGTCTGTTGCAGATTGTTCCTGGGTTCCTGCCCATAATGTGCATGCTCCATCCTTGGTCTCCAGGTTTCACGTTGCTCACCCCTTGAAGCCGACTATGGTCCCCGGTGGTAACCCTTGAGAGGGGGGCTATGTCACGCTCCGGTCTCCCTTCCGGCCGCTGGTCCGTTGTCATGGCTGTTGCCATGGACACGGCGGCCGCTTCAGGCGCACAGCGATTATGTCATTGTTGCACACAATGCTAGTTCCTGATGCCGGTCCGGATCTCCCTTGTGCCCTCCTTGGCGCGAATCTGCGCTTATGTAAGTACCTTTCTCACTTGCTTCTGTACTCAAATATAGATTTGACTAGCTCTTTCCTGGGTGCTGTTAACTCTTGAACTGCTGAGACTTATTTGGATTGCCTGTTTGTTGCCAGAACTCTGCTTAGCACTGACTAATCTTTTGCTTAACCCCTGAAATGCTGAGATATATTTGGAGTGCCTGCTTGTTGCCAGAACTCTGCTTGCCACTGACTACTCTCTTGTTTAACCCCTGAATTGGTGAGATTCATCTGATTGGATTGTCTGCCTGATATTTGACCTCTGCTTGTCTCTGGCCATTCTCTGACTTGTTGTGAGTACTGCTAAACTCTTTTCTGTTTTACTTTGTTCTGGGATATTTCCTTATCTTTCCACTTGATGCCGGGCTAAGAAGGCTACTGGCCATGATTGGTCTGATAGGGAAATATCCCATGAGCATTACACCATCATGTTTGACTGTAGGGACTGTTTTCTTTTCTTTAAAAGCCTCATTTCATTTTCTGATAACAGTAGAATGATGGACTTTACCAAAAGGCTGTAATTTAGTTTCATCTGTCCACAGCACATTCTACCAAAAGGATTTTGGGTTCCTCAGGTAAGTTTTGGCAAACTCCCATCTGGCCTTTTTATGTTTCTGTGTCAGTAGTAGGGTGCTCCTGGGTCTCCTAATATAGTGTCCCTTTTCATTCAGATGGTGACGTATAGTGCGAGCTGACACATTTGTACCCTGTGACTGAAGGTCAGCTTGAATTTGTCTGGAAATTGATCAAGGTTCTTTATCCGCCATTTGAACAATTGTTCGTGCAAACTTTGATCAATTTTTCTCTTTTGTCCACGTCCAGGGAGATTAGCTACATTGCCATGGGCTGTAAACTTCTTGACAATGTTGCGCACAGTGGACACAGGAACATTAAGATCTCTGAAGATGGACTTGTAAGCTTGAGACGGTCCATGCTTTTCCACAATTTTTCTTCTCAAAACCTCAGAAAATTCTTTGCTGCTCAGTTGCACGCAGAGACACACAACAGAAAGGTTGAGTCAATTTTTCACTAGTTTAACTGGTTGCCAGTGTGATTTCTATATTGTCAGCGCCTGTTAATTTATACAGGTGAGTTTAATTACAAATTACAGGAGCATCACAAGCTTGGAATGCAATTATTAAAATTTTGAGAAGGTGCCAATAAATTTGTCTCGTCCATTTTTGGAGTTTTGCATGGAATGTGTCAGATTTGCCTTTTTTTCTCCAATTTTTTTTTTCATTCCAATACAAACAAAAGAAATAAACATGAGAATGCCTAAACATTTGTAATTGCAACATTTTTCTCTGCAAAGTTATGTATTATCTGACAGAAATGCAGGGGTCACAATATTTGTGGCCATGACTGTATATATAAATTTTATATATATATATATATATATTTATATATAAAATCAAGAATGATACAAAACTCTGCATCTTGCTTGATGGTTCTATATCTGAGCTATGCATGAATGAAACAATGTTGCTTTACCAAATAACGGATGTAACACTTCAGTACTAGTAACCTTTTGTACGCTTGTCTTGCTATGTACATATTTAGAGGGTCCACTTGCCTGTCTACTTAGATCCCTATACGCACCTGCCCAGCGATATACCCCCATACTAAGGGGTGCTGTGTGCAGCCAGGTGTAGTCAGACTAGAAGTGGTCTCCCTTGATATAACGAATATCTTTGTATTTATAACCATATACTGCATTTATAAGTATAAGATTATCAGTCTAAATTTACTCACAGATTTTGCATCTTTAGCCTCTTAGATCCCATTCACTACCTGCCCAGTATATACCTCCTAGTCTTGTTAACAAGGGGTTCTGTATGCAGCAGGGTGTAGTAGGCTAATATACGTTTGTGATCTCTGTGACACTTTTGAGGTACTTAGACTTTTCACTAATGTTGTACTTGCATGTACCCCTGACCGGTCAGGTTCAACTTTATCATCAATAGGTTTCAATTCTATATATTTATATCTATTCATATGTATATGAATACTATTACTAAGAATTCCGGCATGGCCATGCTCTTTTGGTGTAAAGGAACTACTTTTCACGATTAAAATCATATATTAATATTGAAAACTGTTTGTGAGCTTTTTTGCAAAAAGAGTGCTGAATTACCTTTTTTTTTTTTTTTACCAGGATTTCATTCCTGGAATCTCTCTCTGTTTTTCCATGACATATATATATATATATATATATATATATATATATATATATATATATATATATATACTATTATTTATAGGGTCATCAATGGGTTACCTAGGATAAAGTTTTTTATTCTGTCTCTTTGACAATGATTATATAATCTGTAGGCATTGTACACCAATACAGTATTCTGCTATTAAACTGGTCTCCCGTCTGCCTATATTAATGGATAACGATAACTTTATCCAAAACTGTAGTAACATTATACCAATGTTGTTTTTAACCAATAAAAAATATCTTTAAATATCCATGTCTATGAGTACAGCGTAATGCTAAAACTCGTTAGACAAGTCACCCAAAGCAATTAAAAAAATAGGTGTTAAAAACCAACCATCAGGGTAATAAAAGCTGTTTTACTCACGGTTGAGCCTGCCAATTTTTTTTGCAGCATCATTTGAAAAAACATGGTATTCTGAAAGAAAGAAATTGATGTGGGGTTTCTCATTAGACAAAGTAAATAATTGTCAGAGAGAAACGCCTTGTTTATAAGTGAGAACTTTATAATGATACTTTGTAGCACACATTCTGATCTCTTAAAGTTATGTACACTGGACTCCCTGAAACAGCAAATGTAGTAGGAAATTTAAAGGGGTTTGTTGGTTGCTATAGTGAGTAAATATGTTTGTAATGATATCAGCGGTACAAGCGAGTTAAAAAAAGTCAACAGAGAGTGTAATTTATCTCATAATGTAAATCTGTACCAGAAAACAACATATGATTTGTATGGGCAGCTCACGGAGAAAACACTGAAATTGATGCTTCAGCACAGAGAGTACAAATATCTGTTTCAGAACAGGGGTGATGAAGTGCCCTGCAGTAAAGGGTTGAAACAAATAAAAATTACCCTGGTTAAGCCATATGCAGAAAAGATAATGAGATCATGTCCAGTATTTAGGGACTACAAACAGGAAGTAGGATGTCTTGCACAATAGTATACTTTAGCCTCACACAAATATTCAGGATCAGATGTTGCTAGATGTAAAATGCAGTCCCAAGCACAATTACAAGAGGAAGGCCATGCATGAACTCAGATAGAGGAAGTATAGAATAGATCGGTGATGCTATCGATGCAGATTGAATGTGTGTGCCTGAAGCTAATTAATTACAGAGAAACATTCTAATTATCATGCTTGTAGCTGCTAAGTAAGTCAGAGAAATCATAGGAGAGAATGAGAGAGACAGAGCCTTGGAGGCCAGACATAACCAGTAATTACAGCATAGCAGACATTGTGAATTTATTACTGCATTAAATCTTTATAAAGGGACAAGGCAGCTTAACCCCTTCATACCATCTATAAATGGTGTTGAATTCTTCAAATTATTTTAGCTTTAAGGGGACATAAAACCTATTTTTTTTTTCTTTTAGGATTCAATTTTAAACAGCTTTCAATTGGCTTCTATTATAAACTGTGCTGCATTTTCTTGGTAATCTTTGCAGCAGTCCATTACTGGGAGCTAGCTGAATACATCTGGTGAGCCAATGAGAAGAGGAATACATGTGCAGCCACCAATCAGAAGCTAGCTCCCAAAAGTGCTTTGCTGCTCCTGAGCCTACCTGGGTATGTTTTCAACAAATGATTTAAAGAGAACAAAGCAAATTAGATAATAAAAGTAAATTGGAAATTTGTTTAAAGGGACAGTCTACCCCAGAATTGTTATTGTTTAAAAAGATAAATAATCCCTTTATTACCCATTCCCTAGTTTTGCACAACCAACACAGTTATATAAATACACTTTTTACCTCTGTGATTACCTTGTATCTAAGCCTCTGCAAATTGCCCCCTTATTTCAGTTCTTTTGACAGACATCCATTTAAGCCTATCAGAGCTGGCTCACCTGAACTCCACGTGCATGATCATAGTGTTATCTATATGACACACATGAACTAACACCCTCTAGTGGTGAAAAACTGTCAAAATGCCCTTAGAAGTTAGCATATGAACCTCCTAGGTTTTAGCTTTCAACTAAGAATACCAAGAAAACAAAGTAACATTGGTGATAAAAGAAAATTGGAAAATTGTTTAAAATTACATTCTCTATCTGATTCATGAAAGTTTATTTTGGACTAGACTGTCCCTTTGAGATTGCCTGCTCTGTCTGAATCAGAAATTTTGAGTTTTATGTCCCTTTAAAGGGACACTCAATCAAAATTAACATTTCATTATTCAGATAGAGCATGCAATGTTAAACAACTTTCCAATTTACTTCCATTAACAAAATGTGCACAGTTTTTTTATATTTAAACTTTTTGAGTCACCAGCTCCTGCTGAGCATGTGCAAGAATAAGCGTGTATGCATTTGTGAATGGCTGACTGCTGTCACATGGTATGTGCATGCATTTGTGAATGGCTGATGGCTGTCACATGGTACGTGTATGCATTTGTTATTGGCTGATGGCTGTCACATGGTACAGGGGGAGTGGAAAAAGAAATAACTTTTAAAATTGTCAGAAAAAAAATCTACTACTCATTTGAAGTTCAGACTAAGTGATATTGCATTGTCTTGTTATCTTGCATTTGTTGATTATGCAAATCTACTGTGTTGACTGGTCCTTTAAGCAGAAACGCAGTCATTCTGTTTAAAAGCAATAAAAAGGGCTTTTTAAAATGCAGTCAAGTCAAATGATATAAGCATGTGAGAAACAGCGTTGAACATTTTAACTTTTTTAACCTTAAAGGGATATAAAAGTCCACAAAGAAAATTCTGTTATCTGTTACAATATTTTTTTAATGATCTGTTGCTTGTTTATAATTACGGGGTCAATCACAATCTATTGGCTGATTTGTTTTCGTTGGGTTTTCAGATAACGGCAATTTTAATTTTGATGCAATCACAACTGTTCTTTTAAAATCAATAATTACAAAAATTGGAAAAAAAACTATTTTAATGTCAAAATAATTATTGAGCAAAAATGCTAAGTATACCCATCATATCTAGAGTGCACGGGCTTTAGGACTAGTATATATATTTCGCCACATATATTTTGTGTTAATTAAAAATAGCTGTACTGTAACTTTAAGAAGTGTGAAAGGGCCTGATAGCAAGTGCTTAAAGGACCAGTAAATCCCAGAATATTTGCATAATTAACAAATACACAAAAAAAGACAATGCAATAACACTTAGGGCTCCATTTATTAAACAGTGGACGCTGCTTCGGAGCTCCATCATTTCAGGCTTGCCTGAAACGGAAGTTAAGAAAAAGTTGAGAAGAAGTTAAGAAGCAGCAGTCGCCACCTTTTAGGTGGTGGGTTGAAATCAACCTGATCCGATAGGGATGAATGACAGCCCCTGCTAGCGGCCGTAGCATTGCACAAGAATTTCACTAAAAATGTGTGTGCAATGTTGAATGCCCACAGCATATGTTACAGCGAAACATGTTTGCTCGACCATTAATAAATCTACAATCTATAAGTCTAAACTTTTAATGAGTAGAAGATTTTTTTCTGACAAATTTCAAAGTTATGTCTATTTCCACTCCTCCTGTATCATGTGACAGCCATCAGCCAATCACAAATGCATACACGTATAACCTGTGAATTCTTGCACATGTTGAGTTAAGCTGAAAATATGTTTTTTGGAACTTTTCTATTGAAAACACATTCACGGCTGTGAGCTTTTAGCAGACAAACTCATTTTGGATTGTGATCAACCGAAAAAGTGCTTCTCATATTGGTAGAAGCTGAAACTGTGCTATCAGAAGCCAATAGTGGAAAGATTGTGATCAGCAGCTATACTTTTCAAGGAAGGTTACCAATAGAATGAAGTACATTTGATGATAGAAGTAAATTGAAAAAAAACAATCAGCTACATTATGAGTTTTGAGCGCTATAGGTATTTTAACAACTGCCACAAAAGCGGTGTTATTTCACTCCCTATAGCGCTGCCATTACAAGTTTAAAAAAAGTAGGCTTGTGCGGGCAATATGGTTGCGTTGAGCTCCATACTGCACCGAAAACAAACGCTGCTTTGACGTTCTCGTGCACGATTTCCCCATAGACATCAATGGGGAGAACCGGCAAAAAAAAAGCCTAACACCTGCGATCGCGGAATGAAAAGTTCCGTAATGCAGCCCTATTGATGTCTATGGGGAAATAAAAAGTTATGTTTAAACCTAACACCCTAACATAAACCCAGAGTCTAAACACCCCTAATCTGTTGCCCCCGACATCGCCGCCACCTACATACAGTTATTAACCCCTAATCTGCTGCCCCCAACATCGCCGCCACCTAATACAGTTATTAACCCCTAATCTGCCGCCCCCAACATCGCCGCCACCTACATAGTTATTAACCCCTAATCTGCCACCCCCAACATCGCCGCCACCTACATAAAACTATTAACACCTAATCTGCCTAATCTACTAAAGTTATTAACCCCTAAACCTCTGGCCTCCCACATCACTACCACTAAATAAATCCATTAACCCCTAAACCTAACCCTAACATAACCCTAACCCCCCCTAACTTAATTAAAATAGAGCTAAAATAAAGTTACAATTATTAACTAAATAATACCTATTTAAAACTAAATATATACTTACCTGTAAAAATACCTAAGTTAGCTACAATATAACTAATAGTTATATTGTAGCTAGCTTAGGTTTTATTTTTATTTCACAGGTAAAATTGTATTTATTTTAACTAGGTAGACTAGTTAGTAAATAGTTATTAAATATTTAATAACTACCTAGTTAAAATAAATACAAACTTACCTGTGAAATAAAACCTAACCTGCTGTCAGGGTTTTTCCCTGTTGTGTTTGCCATGTGCTGCTGGCAGCCATTTTACTCACCTCTCTTCCTGACTTGGTGCATTGTGGGGGATGCTGCTCACTTCCTGCACTTCCTTTTATGGCCAGATTGGTGTGCATCATCCATGTGAGACAGGATGCAGTCTCAGAATTGTGATGTCATCACTTATTATTTAAAGGGCCTCTGTTCAGTATGCTTTGCCTTTGCGTTGTCTCAGACCTGTTTGTGAGAGTTCCTGTGTATTACCTGGCTGCCTGATGTCCTTCCTGGTTCCTGATCCCTGATCCCTGGCTTGTTCCTGACGCTGTTGTTTTCCTTGTTCCTGATTCCGGCTCGTCTGTCTATTCGCTTTGGCTCCTAACTCGGCTCGTCTGACTACCAGCTCTGGTTTTGACTCCTGGCTTGTCATTTGACTTGTGGACTTTTTATTATTTTTTGCCATTAATAAAGGTGTGATTATTTTTGCACTTCTCGTCCCAGTCTGATTCCTGGCACCCTGACATTACGCAAAGGCCATGAATCCTGATCGTGCTAATAATCCACTTTTACCTGCCATCATTTCCAGGATGGATGTACAGGATCACCGCTTGAATCAATTTGCACTAGCCCTGCAAACCCTGCTGACTCGCACTGCAAATTTGGACCAAAGTGTCCCGCAAGTTATGGCTGCTCCTGTTTCCGCTGCTGCACCTATGCCTACCAGGAGCATGTTCGGTTCTGCACCTCTACCTCAGCGATATGGAGGCAATCCTAATCAGTGCAGAGGGTTTTTGAACCAGGTGGGCATTTACTTTGAGTTGTTACCTCAGGGGTTTCCCTCTGACAGAGCTAAGGTGGGATTTCTCATCTCATTACTCTCTGACACAGCTCTTGCCTGGGCTAATCCCTTGTGGGAGACTAATAAACCTGTGATTTCAAATTACCCTGAATTTGTGGCCTCCTTTCGAAGGGTATTTGATGTTCCAGCTCGCTCCTCCTCTGCTGCTAAATGACTCATGTCCATCCAGCAAGGTACAAGATCTGTTGCTCAGTATGCTATTGAGTTCCGTACGCTTGCCGCAGAGGCAGGTTGGAACAATGAAGCCCTTGTTGCCGCCTTCTTTCATGGGCTCTCTGATGCGATTAAAGACGAAGTTGCTGCCAGAGAATTACCAGAGGATCTCGAGGCATTGGTGTCTTTTTTTATCCTAATTGACATCAGACTCAAAGAGAGGCCCTCTTTCAAAGAGCGCTTGCGGAAGCCTCCTGTTCCGTTGTCTCCTACATGTTCGTTCCCACCCATGTCTCCCTCTCCTCCCATGCCTCCTGGTCCTGAGTCACCAGGTACTGCTGAGCCGATGCAGTTGGGATTCACGCGTCTCTCCGCAGCGGAGAGGGCCTTTAGGAGGAGGGAGGGGCTCTGCCTCTATTGTGGGTTACAGGGCCACCTTTTGAAGTCTTGTCCTACACGGCCGGGAAATGCTCACACCTTAGGTCCTGTCGAGGGCAGACCTTGGGTGGTTAATCCTCGTCCCCGGAACCACTTAAGGAGAGACCTTTGGTCACGGTTGTCCTTTCCTGGGTGGACTCCTCCATAGTCACTCAGGTTCTTATTGACTCCGGTGCTGCGGGCTATTTCATTGACAGTGCTTTTGTATCAAAGCACTCCATTCCTGTTATGCCTTGGTCCATTTCGCTTGCTATTGAGGCCATTGATGGCAGGCCCCTTCAGCCCGCACTCGTTACTCACGAAACTGCTCCGTTGTCCATGGCTGTTGGGGCTCTCCCTTTTAAAAACCCTCCAGTTCCAGGTGATAAACTCTCCGCATTTTCCGGTTGTTCTGGGTTATCCCTGGCTCCAAAAGCACAATCCCAGTCTCAACTGGCGCAGGTCCGAAATTCTGTCATGGTCCCCGCAATGTATTTCCACTTGTCTTCGGAAACCAGTTAAAGTCTTGTGCACTTCTTCGGTATCTCAATTGCCAGAGGAGTACCGAGAGTTCCTAGACGTGTTTGACAAGGCGCGTGTCATCAGGTTTCAAACAGCTGCAGTATAGCTCTCTGACAAACCTTTCTGCAGAGAACGGAATTTCTTCCTGTACACCTCAGGAGTAAGATTATATCTCCTCTGTAGTGCAGCTTTGATGGAATCATAGTCCTGATCAAATTCTGGGGGTAGTTCAGCAAAAGCCTCCAGTGCAGGACCTTTCAGGCCAGGGGTAAGGCACTTGGCCCACTGCTCCCTTGGAAGCTGTAACTGTCTGCAAACTTTCTCAAAGCTACGCAGGAATACATCCACATTGCCATCTTTCTCCAGAGTGGGAAAATTCTCTGCACGCACTCTGGAAACAGGTGGGTCTCTAGGTTCACTAGCAACAGGTGAGACCATCCCTCTCTCCAACCGTACAAGTTGTAGCTGATACTCTCTCTCAGCCTGTCATTCAGCAGCCTATCTCTCAGCTGCCAGAGACTCTCTCTCAGCTTCCCTAGCCGCCTGTTTCTCAGCCACAGTAGCTTGTCTCTCATAAAATTTTGTAATCAGTTCCATGCGCAAACTTGCATCCAATGAGCCCATATGTTTCAGAACAGTTTGTAAATAACAGTCCAATTAGTCCCCAGATCCTGATGAATCACTGCCCACAGCTGCAGACACCTCTCCTGATGCTTCAACTGGTGTGGCCTGGCTGTTATCATATTCAATAAGAAGTTGTATTAGTCCATCTTTGTTTTTTCCACGGGATGGGATATCTCGCTCCTGGCATAACAGTGCCAACATTTCCTTCATTTTTTGCCGATATAACTCCATATTAAAAATAGAAAAGAAAAACAGAGAATAGGGAAGGGAACTGTTTGCAATGTGTGACTATATAATGCACTGAGTTTTAGCCTTTGGAAATTGTGAGAGTCACAATTTCTTTTTAGTACCGGGATTTTCACACTAGCAAATCCACGAGCACTAAAATCTAATAAAAAAAATTATCTACACCGCTGCCCACCAATTTGTGACGACCAGGGTTATTTAACCCTGCGCCAGTCACTTGTTTGGCACAACAAGGGTTATCAGACCCCTTCTACTGTCACTAATATATCATAATCTAGCCACACCAGGCCAGCTTGTGATTTAGTTCAGTGGGTGTAAGGGTTAACAACACTCTCTAGTCTGTACTAGACTTAAAAGAAATGCCCAAAACTCCCCTTTAATGCCACCCACACTAAACTAACTATGCTGCCACCACATATGAATTATTAAAGGGAAAATCCTAAGGAAAAACCCAGACTTACACATTTACTCTCAGAATACAATTTAGCAGAGAATAACCTAAATTATACAGTTCTAATAATCCAGTGCTTTCAGTAACGTGGTTCAATTATTAGACAAAGGCCAACACTTAATAAAGGAATTATTTATTATGCCAAAAATATTATGCACAATGCATTGTTAATAAAAAGTTGTTACAAATACAATTACACACAACAAACAGTTTTTAAAATAAAAAAGGAGAAAACCAGATTGAATACTTTACTAGTCTTTGGAATCTGTTACCAGAGAGATGGCATGAAGCAATTGGGTCCTTACTCTGTGTTGTCACAGCCTCCCTTGTAAGAATGACAATCTTATAGTTAAAAACAAAATTCTTATACCTATTTTCCAGGGATCAAGTTGCCTGACCACACCCCCCTGGGCAGGGGCTAAGAAACGCCTTATCTTTTATGACCTTCAATAAACTAAGTCTTTGCCTGAAATTATAGAACCCATTATAACTTCTGCTAGGTAAATCTATTTTCACATATACATACAGGCACTCTCTTAGTTTCATTGGGAGAATCAATTTAATATCAAATATCCAAAACACAAAGTCATTAATCCAGCACACAGCGACCCTTTTGCAAGCCACTCCAGAGCTCCACTCCAGTCTCTGTATCTTCAATAAAAAATCCACAGTGAGTAGCAGCAAACCAAATAATGTTTATTGTTTAACACAACAACAAAAGGAGCAACGTTTCGGTATTGCTACCTTAATCATGCTAAAGTTCATAATGACTTTGATTCTATTTATACCAATCTATCACTAGGTGGCACTAAAGGGCCAATTATAAATTAACCCTAATTTACCACAGTACAATTTCTCAACAATACAGATTATATCCAAAAAATACAAAGTAAATTTATCAGAACACAGACATATCCAAATCTCTGTTTAACCCTTTAGGCTCCATTGTGTCTAATTTCCAAATCCAGAAACATTCACGTTGTTTCAGTAAGAGCTCCCTATCACCTAACCTACGTGGCATTAACACTTTTTCAATTATTTGGAACCTTAAAGGGACACTGTAACCAAAATATTTCTTTCGTGATTCAGATTGAGCATGAAATTTTAAGCAACTTTCTAATTTACTCCTATTATCAAATTGTCTTCATTCTCTTGGTATCTTTATTTGAAATGCAAAAATGTAAGTTTAGATGCCGGCCCATTTTTGGTGAACAAACTGGGTTGTCCTTGCCGATTGGTGGATAAATTCATCCACCAATAAAAAAAAGTGCTGTCCAGAAAAAAAGCTTAGATGCCTTCTTTTTCAAATAGTGATAGCAAGAGAACGAAGAAAAATTGAAAATAGGAGTAAATTAGAAAGTTGCTTAAAATGGCATGCTCTTTCTGAACTACAAAAGAAAAAAATTTGGGTTCAGTGTCCCTTTAACCCCTTAATGACAACTGACGTACCAGGTACGTCATGCATTAACTAACAGTTTGGACGTACCTGGTACGTCAGTTGTCTAAGAGAGTGCTGGAAGCGATCGCAATCGCAATCGCTTCCAGCAGCTCTCAGGGTATTGCAGTGATGCCTCCATATGGAGGCATCCTGCAATACCATTTGTGGCCCTCTCTGCACCGGTAGCGATGGTGCCGGTTCGTTGGTGGGTGGGAGCGTAACAGGGAGGCGGGTGGGCGGCCCATCGCTACCCGGCATCCGGTCCCTAGAAGTGCAATGTGCACGCCGGCTGCCGGGAGCGTGCGGGGCGCGCGCGTGCGCGACCGCGCATTAGCTGGCACTGACACTGACACCAATGAGGAGGGAAGAGGGGGGGGGGAAATATTTTTTTGAAAAATGATATAAAAGGATCTGGGAGGGGGAGGGGGGTAGGGGTATTGTGGGGGGCTGCTACACTACAGAAAACAAAAAAAAATCCAAAAGAGGAAAAAATACTTTTGTTTTTGGGGCAAATTGGGTACTGGCAGACAGCTGCCAGTACCCAAGATGGCCGCAATTAGATAGGGGAGAGGGTTAGAGAGCTGGGGGGGGGGGGGTCATGGAGGTTGGGGCTAAGGCAGGAGTCCATCACAGCTAAAATATTTTATTTTTTTTATAAAAAAAAAAACAAACTCCTTTTATTTAGTACTGGCAGACTTTCTGCCAGTACTTAAGATGGCGGGGACATTTGTGGGGTGGGGGAGGGAAGAGAGCTGTTTGGGAGGGATCAGGGGGTGGGATGTGTCAGGTGGGAGGCTGATCTCTACCCTAAAGCTAAAATTAACCCTGCAAGCTCCCTACAACCTACCTAATTAACCCCTTCACTGCTGGGCATAATTTACGTGTGGTGCGCAGCAGCATTTAGCGGCCTTCTAATTACCAAAAATCAGTGCCAAAGCCATATAAGTCTGCTATTTCTGAACAAAGGGGATCCCAAAGAAGCTTTTACAACAATTTGTGCCATAATAGCACAAGCTGTTTGTAAATAATTTCAGTGAGAAACCTAAAATTGTGAAAAATGTAAAGTTTTTTTTTTATTTGCTCGCATTTGGCGGTGAAATAGTGGCATAAAATATACCAAAATGTGCCTACATCAATACTTTGGGTTGTCTTCTAACAAAAAATATATACATGTCAAGGGATATTCAGGTATTCCTGACAGATATCAGGGTTCCAATGTAACTAGCGCTAATTTTGAAAAAAAGTGGTTTGGAAATAGCGAAGTGCTACTTGTATTTATGGCCCTATAACTTACAAAAAAAGCAAAGAACATGTAAACATTGGGTATTTCTAAACTCAGGACAAAATTTAGAAACTATTTAGCATGGGTGTTTTTTGGTGATTGTAGATGTGTAACAGATTTTGGGGGTCAAAGTTAGAAAAAGTGTGTTTTTTTCCATTTTTTCCTCATATTTTTTTTTTTTTTTTGTAGTAAATTATAAGACATGATGAAAATAATGGTATCTTTAGAAAGTCCATTTAATGGCGAGAAAAACGGTATATAATATGTGTGGGTACAGTAAATGAGTAAGAGGAAAATTACAGCTAAACACAAACACCGCAGAAATGTAAAAATAGCCATTGTCATTAAGGGTAAGAAAATTGAAAAATGGTCCGGTCATTAAGGGGTTAACTGTCCTATTGAATGTCCCTTCTCGATGAAATGATGGGCTACAGGGGCTTTAATATTTTTAGTTTGAATATTACTTTTGTGCTCTATTATCCTCTCCTTAACCATTCTAGTTGTTTCTGCAACGTAACTCCGCCCACAGGAACACTTAATTAAGTATATTACAAAAGCTTACTTACATGTATGATATCCCTTAACTTTAAATGCCTTCCCCGTAATTGGATGGAGAAAATTTGGGCCTTTGATCATGTAATTACAGCACGAACAATTTAGACATGGATAGCACCCTTCAGTCTTACAAGAAATGTATTGTTGTTTAATTTTAATACTTGAGCCTACATCAGCTTTCACCACTTGCTGTCTAAGATTTAAACCTTGCTTATAGGCAGGCATCGGGTAGTTCTTAAACTCTTTTATTTCTGGGTTACAGTCTGCTAAAACAGACCAATGTTTTTTTACAATGCACTGGATTTGGTCAGATTGAGAGTTAAATTCTGACACAAAAATTAAACGCTCATCTTTTTTATTCTCCTTTTTCTTAGGACTCAACAGGGTCTCTCTAGGGATAGATGAAGCATGTTTGATTTCTGCGTCAATTACTTCAGAGGGATAGCCTCTCTTTAAAAATCTAGATTCCATTTCTTTGAACCTCAATTTTAATAAATCATCATCAGTGATAATTCTACGTGCTCTTAAAAATTGGCTTTGTGGAAGGGCCTTCAAAAGAGACATTGGATGGGCACTCTCAAAGTGTAGCAAACTATTTCTATCTGTTTCCTTTCTAAACAGATCCATTCTTAGCTTTTTACCATCTTTAATTACTCTAGTGTCTAAAAATGTAATGTCACTCTCGCTCCAGGTTAATTTAAATTTAATATTCTCCAAGGCCTCATTTAAATCTGTTACAAATGCAAGTAGGGATCCAACGTCGCCCCACCATATCCCAAAGATGTCATCGATATAGCGCCACCAACAGGCGCCATATCGATGAAACCTAGGGTTGGTAAAAACAAACCTTTCTTCAAAAACATTCATAAAAATGTTAGCATAGTTAGGGGCGACGTTGGACCCCATAGCAGTTCCTTGAACCTGCAAAAAATACTCATCTTCAAAGAGAAAGAAGTTGCAGTACAAAATCAGCTCTAATAATTGCATTAGAAAGTGGGTTTGAGATTTTGAATAACTTTCATCTAAACCTAATACCATTTCTACCGCTCCCATTCCACTTTCATGAGTAATGGAGGTATAAAGACTCTCCACATCTAAACTGAATAAAAACAAAATTTATGCTTACCTGATAAATTTATTTCTCTTGTGGTGTATCCAGTCCACGGGTTCATCCATTACTTGTGGGATATTCTCCTTCACAACAGGAAGTTGCAAGAGGACACCCACAGCAGAGCTGTCTATATAGCTCCTCCCCTTACTGCCACCCCCAGTCATTCGACCGAAGACAAGCAAGAAAAAAGGAGAAACTATAGGGTGCAGTGGTGACTGTAGTTTAAAAATAAAAAACACCTACCTTAAAGTGACAGGGCGGGCCGTGGACTGGATACACCACAAGAGAAATAAATTTATCAGGTAAGCATAAATTTTGTTTTCTCTTGTAAAGGTGTATCCAGTCCACGGGTTCATCCATTACTTGTGGGATACCAATACCAAAGCTTTAGGACACGGATGAAGGGAGGGACAAGGCAGGAACTTAAATGGAGGGCACCACTGCCTGTAAGACCTTTCTCCCAAAAATAGCCTCAGAAGAAGCAAACGTATCGAATTTGTAGAATTTAGAAAAAGTATGAAGCGAAGACCAAGTCGCCGCCTTACAAATCTGTTCAACAGAAGCCTCATTTTTAAAAGCCCATGTGGAAGCCACAGCTCTAGTGGAATGAGCTGTAATTCTTTCAGGAGGCTGCTGGCCAGCAGTCTCATAAGCTAAGCGGATTATGTTTCTCAGCCAAAAAGAAAGGGAAGTTGCCAAAGCCTTTTGGCCTCTCCTCTGTCCAGAGTAGACAACAAACAATGCAGATGTTTGACGAAAATCCTTCGTAGCTTGTAAATAAAATTTTAAAGCACGAACCACATCAAGATTGTGTAAAAGACGTTCCTTCTTTGAGGAAGGATTATTACATAATGAAGGAACAACAATCTCCTGATTGATATTTGTGATGAGACCAATCTCGCCACTGTGCATTGCAGGGCCTGTTATGGAACATTCTTTGGGCTGGAGGTACATGGGCTTAAGGATACCCAGAGACTGCATAGAAATATGGAATTTTATATGCTGGACACCCCATGTACTTTCATAACTCTGTCTTATGTCTATGTTACCCTGTATCCATAAATACAGGATGGGTACAGGGTGTGAGTGCACCTTGTGGGAGCAATTGTGACTCTATAAGCCAAGTGGGCATAAAAGACTTTATAGCTAATAAGAACTGTTCCTATATTCTGTAATAAGGTGTATTCTATGTATGTTTCAGATCTGATTGTGTCTCAGGAGTCTGTCTGGGTAAACTGATTGTGTTTTGTGTGATTATGTTAACTAGACCAGTGTTTTTCAACCAGTGTGCCGTGAGAGATCCTCAGGTGTGCCACGGCAGACTGACAACCGTGTGACATATTTTTTAAACTTTGCTTGTTTTTTACTCCCAGTGCAGGGGTAGTTTGTAGGAGGCATGGCATAACAGCACAATACATACAGTATGTGTGTGTTTGTGTGTATGTGTATATATATATATATATATGCTGTATTAGGCTACAATGTGTGATTTTTTTAACATTTTGGGATGGTGGTGTGCCACAGGATTTTTTTAATGTAAAAAAGTGTGCCACGGCAAAAAAAAGGTTAAAAATCACTGAACTAGACTGCCCAACATCAGATTGTCTGAGTAAACTTACTTTCCCAGTTAATGAACTTAATATGTTAATTTGTTTTACCTGTGAATAGACAATTGTTAGAGGTTTGATGCATTGTTCATATGTTTGCTTTACTGTTTAACCAATGCCCTCTGTAACCTGAAGCCAGGGTGTATAAATGTGTGCTGCTTTCAAATAAACTAGTCATTTTGCTGATATCTGTTTGACCCTCACCATGGAGCTTTGACTCATGCTTGGGGGGAGGGAGAGGGGAAATTTACTGTATGCTGCCTGTGCCTCTGCCCTTTTATGCCAGGGTTATACCGTTACAATTGGTGGCAAGCGACGGGATTGTTCCTACAGCCAGAAGGACAGCTACAGGAGACACCATTCCGTGGATTTACAAGTTGGGGGCAACGCATGTCCCAGTACAGCGACCCTAAAAGCAACAGAATGGAACCAGCAGTTTTATATGAGGAGGAGGACCTGGATGGCCGGGATGCATTAAGGAAAGGCATCTGGTACCAGGCCCTGGATAATGTGCAATACCAGCAGGGTAAGAGTCTCCCCAGTGAAGAGCAGCGGTTGCAGAAGCAAGTGGCCCTGCGGATGCCCTTCCTGGGAGAGCAGCCCCTGGAGGAATGGGTGAAGGAACTAGAGCACCGGGTATAGCAGGAGCTATGGCTGGAGGATGCCTACCAGGCGCTCTGGTGGTATATGGCACAGTGTATGCCCTGGACAGCTGAGCATGACAGGCCAGAGGGAGAGGAGTTTGATGGTCCTGGCTTGTTGTGGGAGTCCTTTGCAGAGCCTGACTTTGGGAGCCCTGCGCAGACCAGACTTCAGGACATTTTCTATGAGAGGGAGGCTGGGCATGACTGGGCTGACCCCCATGAGGTAGAGCAAGACCTGGCTCACTTAGCAGCCCTGGAGTGGGAACTGGAGCAGGACTACCGAGATCTCTTCCACTCCATTGGGAAGGCTCAGCAGGACAGCAAGGTGAAAGACCCAGATCCAGACCCATTCAGCTGGGAAGATATTGTGGAGATTTACTGGGAAGGACCCCAGGTGGCTGGTGGAGATGGGACTGACGACTCTCCACCGGTCCTGCAGGGAATTGGGAGCCCAGTATCCATTCCCCAGCGGCAGGCTGAGTTACAGGGGGCAGAGACAGTTGGTCCTGTCCCCCAGCAGCAGAGGAATATGCAGGGAATTGGGAGCCCAGACTCCATACCCCAGCGGCAGGCTGAGTTACAGGGGGCAGAGACAGTTGGTCCTGTCCCCCAGCAGCAGAGGAATATGCAGGGAATTGGGAGCCCAGACTCCATACCCCAGCGGCAGGCTGAGTTACAGGGGGCAGAGACAGTCGGTTCAGCCAACCATCAGCAGAGTGAGATGCAGTGGATTGGGAGCCCAGTCTCCATTCCCCAGCGGCTGGAAGTATGTATGGGAGAGGAGCTTGTTACCCATTCTCCCCAGCGGCAGCTTAACGCACCAGGGGGAGACAGTAAGCCCCACAACCGTGCAGATGGGACCGTGGTCTCTGCACTTACAGCACAGGGGGTAGGGACATTTGGTCCTGTCCACCAGCAACAGGGCTGTTTAGCCAAAGGGGAGACGATTGGTCTCCCTCTCCAGCAACCAGGCTCCCACCAGGCTACTTCCATGGTAGTGCTGGCACCCGGGCAGAGTACAGCTGGTCTCTGCCCACCTCGCAACCCACCAATTCAGCGTACCAGTCCCCCACACAGCTGTGGTGAGGCACCTGGACATGGACAAGTTGTTCCCGTACTCAGGTGTAGTAACCATTTATTGTGGGTGGGCTGTACTACTAATTGTGTTTAATGGGTGGGTTGCTGGACTAACCAGGGCACTGACCGGCAGGAGGTCAGATACCCTGTTAGTCTGTTTGGAAAAGGGGAGAGATGTGACGAGACCAATCTCGCCACTGTGCATTGCAGGGCCTGTTATGGAACATTCTTTGGGCTGGAGGTACATGGGCTTAAGGATACCCAGAGACTGCATAGAAATATGGAATTTTATATGCTGGACACCCCATGTACTTTCATAACTCTGTCTTATGTCTATGTCACCCTGTATCCATAAATACAGGATGGGTACAGGGTGTGAGTGCACCTTGTGGGAGCAATTGTGACTCTATAAGCCAAGTGGGCATAAAAGACTTTATAGCTAATAAGAACTGTTCCTATATTCTGTAATAAGATGTATTCTATGTATGTTTCAGATCTGATTGTGTCTCAGGAGTCTGTCTGGGTAAACTGATTGTGTTTTGTGTGATTATGTTAACTAGACTGCCCAACATCAGATTGTCTGAGTAAACTTACTTTCCCAGTTAATGAACTTAATATGTTAATTTGTTTTACCTGTGAATAGACAATTGTTAGAGGTTTGATGCATTGTTCATATGTTTGCTTTACTGTTTAACCAATGCCCTCTGTAACCTGAAGCCAGGGTGTATAAATATGTGTGCTGCTTTCAAATAAACTAGTCATTTTGCTGATATCTGTTTGACCCTCACCATGGAGCTTTGACTCATGCTTGGGGGGAGGGAGAGGGGAAATTTACTGTATGCTGCCTGTGCCTCTGCCCTTTTATGCCAGGGTTATACCATTACAATATTCTTATTAGATACTACCTTAGGAAGAAACCCAGGTTTGGTATGCAAAACTACTTTATCTGCATGGAAAATCAGATAAGGGGAATCACACTGTAAAGCAGATAACTCCGAAACTCTTCGAGCCGAGGAGATAGCTACTAAAAACAGAACTTTCCAAGATAAAAGTTTAATATCTATGGAATGCAAAGGTTCAAACGGAACCCCTTGAAGAACTTTAAGAACTAAATTTAAACTCCATGGCGGAGCAACAGGTTTAAATACAGGCTTGATTCTAACTAAAGCCTGACAAAAGGCCTGAACATCTGGAACCTCAGCCAGACGCTTGTGCAGAAGAATAGACAGAGCAGAAATCTGTCCCTTTAAGGAACTAGCAGATAATCCTTTCTCCAATCCCTCTTGGAGAAAATATACAATTCTAGGAATCCTGACTTTACTCCATGAGTAACCCTTGGATTCACACCAATGAAGATATTTACACCATATCTTATGATAAATTTTCCTGGTGACAGGCTTTCGAGCCTGAATTAAGGTATCAATGACCGATTCGGAAAGCCACGCTTCGATAGAATCAAGCGTTCAATCTCCAAGCAGTCAGACGCAGAGAATTTAGATTTGGATGTTTGAAAGGACCTTGAAGTAGAAGGTCCTGCCTTAGCGGCAGAGTCCATGGTGGAAAGGATGACATGTCCACCAGATCTGCATACCAAGTCCTGCGTGGCCACGCAGGAGCTATCAAAATCACTGAGGCTCTCTCCTGCTTGATCTTGGCAATCAGACGAGGGAGCAGATGAAACGGTGGAAACACATAAGCCAGGCTGAAGGACCAGGGCGCTGCTAGAGCATCTATCAGCGCTGCCTTGGGATCCCTGGACCTGGACCCGTAACGAGGAAGCTTGGCGTTCTGGCAAGATGCCATGAGATCCAGTTCTGGTTTGCCCCATAGTTGAATCAACTGGGCAAATACCTCCGGATGGAGCTCCCACTCCCACGGATGAAAAGTCTGCCGACTTAGGAAATCCGCCTCCCAGTTCTCTACTCCTGGGATATGGATAGCTGAGAGATGGCAAGAGTGAACCTCTGCCCATAGAATTATCTTTGAAACCTCCAACATTGCCAGGGGGCTCCTTGTTCCCCCATTGATGGTTGATATAGGCTACAGTCGTGATATTGTCTGACTGAAATCTGATGAGCCTGACCGCAGCTAGCTGAGGCCAGGCCTGAAGAGCATTGAATATCGCTCTTAGTTCCAGAATGTTTATCGGAAGGAGGGCTTCCTCCTGAGTCCACGAACCCTGAGCCTTCAGGGAGTTCCAGACTGTGCCCCAGCCCAGAAGGCTGGCATCTTTCGTCACTATAGTCCATTCTGGCCTGCGGAAGCTCATTCCCCTGGACAGATGGACTTGAGATAGCCACCAGAGAAGAGAATCCCTGGTAGCTTGATCCAGATTTAACAGAGGGGACAAATCTGTGTAATCCCCATTCCACTGACTGAGCATGCAAAGTTGCAGCGGTCTGAGATGTAGGCGGGCAAACGGAACTATGTCCATTGCCGCTACCATTAAGCCGATTACTTCCATACACTGAGCCACTGACGGCTGAGAAGTGGAATAAAGAGCACGGCAGGAAGTTAGAAGTTTTGACAACCTGACCTCTGTCAGAAAAATCTTAATTTCTACTGAATCTCTCAGAGTTCCTAGGAAGGAAACCCTTGTGAGAGGGGAGAGAGAACTCTTTTCTTCATTCACCTTCCACCCGTGAGCCCTCAGGAATGCCAGAACAATGACTGTATGGGACTTGGCAATTTGAAAAGTCGACGCCTGTATCAGAATGTCGTCTAGGTAAGGAGCCACCGCTATGCCTCGTGGCCTTAGAACCACCAGTAGGGACCCTAGAACCTTCGTAAAGATTCTTGGTGCCGTGGCTAACCCGAAAGGAAGAGCCACAAACTGGTAATGCCTGTCTAGGAAGGCAAACCTAAGAAACCGATGATGATCTCTGTGTATCGGAATGTGGAGATAAGCACCCTTTAGATCCACTGTAGTCATATATTGACCCTCCTGGATCATAGGTAGGATGGTTCGAATAGTCTCCATCTTGAAGGATGGGACCCTGAGAAATTTGTTAAGGATCTTGAGATCCAAGATTGGTCTGAAAGTTCCCTCTTTTTTGGGAACTATGAACAGATTCGAATAGAATCCCTGCCCTTATTCCTCTCTTGGAACTGGGTGGATCACTCCCATAACCAGAAGGTCTTGAACACAACGTAAGAATGCCTCTCTCTTTATCTGGTTTGCAGATAATTGTGAGAGATGAAATCTCCCCTTTGGAGATGCGGCTTTGAAATCCAGAAGATATCCCTGGGAAACAATCTCCAGAGCCCAGGGATCCTGGACGTCTCTTGCCCAAGCCTGGGCGAAGAGAGAAAGTCTGCCCCCAACTAGATCCGGTCCCGGATCAGGGGCAACTCCTTCATGCTGTCTTAGAGGCAGCAGCAGGCTTTTTGGCCTGCTTTCCCTTGTTCCAAGCCTGGTTAGGTCTCCAGACTGGCCTGGACTGGGCAAAATTTCCTTCTTGTTTTGCAGCAGAGGAAGTTGAAGCTGCGCCACTCTTGAAGTTTCGAAAGGAAAGAAAATTGGTCTGTTTGGCCTTGATTTGTTGGACCTATCCTGGGGAAGAGCGTGGCCCTTTCCTCCAGTAATATCAGAAATGATCTCCTTCAAACCAGGCCCGAATAGGGTCTGCCCTTTGAAGGGGATGTTAAGAAGCTTAGACTTTGAAGTAACATCAGCTGACCAGGATTTAAGCCATAGCGCTCTACGCGCCTGAATGGCACACCCTGAATTCTTAGCCGTTAGCTTTGTTAAATGAAAAACGGCGTCAGAAATAAATGAATTGGCTAACTTAAGAGCTTTAAGCCTGTCTAGGATATCATCCAACGGGGTCTCCACCTGTAGGGCCTCTTCAAGAGACTCAAACCAGAAAGCCGCTGCAGCAGTGACTGGGGCAATGCATGCAAGAGGCTGGAGAATAAAACCTTGTTGAATAAAGATTTTCTTAAGGAAACCCTCTAATTTTTTATCCATTGGATCTAGGAAAGCACAACTGTCCTCGACGGGGATAGTTGTACGCTTAGCTAGGGTAGAGACTGCTCCCTCCACCTTAGGGACTGTCTGCCACGAGTCCCGTGTAGCGGCATCTATGGGAAACATCTTTTTAAAAGCAGGAGGGGGAGAGAACGGTACACCTGGTCTATCCCATTCCTTAGTAATAATTTCTGAAAACCTCTTAGGAATTGGAAAAACATCAGTGTCAACAGGCACTGCAAAGTATTTGTCCATTTTACACAATTTCTCTGGGACTACAATGATGTCACAGTCATCCAGAGTCGCTAAAACCTCCCTGAGCAACACGCGGAGGTGTTCAAGTTTAAATTTAAATGCTGTCATTTCAGAGTCAGACTGAAGTAACGCCTTCCCTGAATCAGAAATGTCACCCACAGATAGAAGCTCTCCTGCTTCAGCTTCTGTACATTGTGAGGGTATATCAGACATAGCTACTAAAGCGTCAGAAAGCTCTGTATTTGTTCTAACCCCAGAGCTGTCTCGCTTTCCTTGTAACCCTGGCAGTTTGGACAATACCTCTGTGAGAGTATGATTCATAACTGCCGCCATGTCCTGTAAAGTAAACGCATTGGACGCGCCAGATGTACTTGGCGTCACTTGAGCGGGAGTTATAGGTTCTGACACATGGGGAGATTCAGATGGCATAATCTCCTTTTTGTCAGTTTGAGAAACCTCTGGTGATAAATCTTTAAAATAGAGTGAAAGAGGGTTGGCCTAAGCGCCTGATATGAACCTGTATGCCTGGGAATGGGTAACTCCTAGCTTTACCCGGTGAAATGAATGAGAAAACAAGAAGGACCCAGGCGCCTACCCTAAGGAGGCTAGGTTGGAAAGTAAGTCTAAAACAGGTTTAATAAACAATGGTAAAAGATGAGAGTATTGAGTAAAAACAGAATAGAAAACAATAATAAAAGTAATAAAATCACAGTCGCAAATTGATTAAACAATTACAGAAAACATGGATCCATGAACCTAGCAGATGATATACACAATTTGATAATAAAAGACAGTTAGAAACAATGGTATACCAATAAACATAAAGTCACTCAGTCCGATGGTATAGTGCCAAAAAGGGGAAAGTGAATAAATTGTAGAAAAAATGATGAAAGTGAATCTAGTGTGTCGAATCCTCTTAAAAAATGAAAGTGCTAATCCAATGCAAACTCTAGATTAATCCTTATAAAAAATAAATGTCAAGAAAAAAATGTAAAAAATGTGACGAAAGTCTAGGAAAACATAATGGTGAAACACTTGAACAAAATCACTTGAGCAAAGTCAATTGTTGTGCAATAATAATCTTCCGCTGGTGATCAAAAGTTAACGAAATATGTGGCATACATAACAAATTGAAAAATATAAAAAATGATAAAAATGATACTCAATCTTCAAACGGGTGCCAACACAAATAAGAAAGTAAAAAACAGCAAAAACAGAAAAAAATGTGAAGGTGCAGCCAAGGGACCAGACAATCCACCTGTGGAAAAAGCAAAAAATATATAGTGTAGAAAGTCCTATACAAATGGCAGAGAATGAAATAAGGCTTACCAGTACTAGTCTACGCGTTTCGGCCTGTGCTAGGCCTTTCTCAAGACTCAAAGTTTCTGCCTGAGAGTAAAACAGTACAATGCCGGTACCGTTTAAAAATAACAAACTCTTGATTGAAGGTAAAACTACACTAAGTCACCACATATCTCTTGATACTTCCTTTCTTGTCGAGAGCTTGCAAGAGAATGACTGGGGGTGGCAGTTAGGGGAGGAGCTATATAGACAGCTCTGCTGTGGGTGTCCTCTTGCAACTTCCTGTTGGGAAAGAGAATATCCCACAAGTAATGGATGAACCCGTGGACTGGATACACCTTTACAAGAGAAATATAATTTATCGGTAACCATATCCAATGTATCAATTTTTCTAAGGAAATCACTAGTATCTTTTAAAAAAGAGTTTGACATTTCCACATATGGTCTTAAGATCCGATCTAGGAAAATAGATACATTAGTTAGAACTGACTTGGTGCTAGCAACAATGGGTCAGCCTGGGGGGGCTTGCAAATCTTTATGAACTTTTGGTAAAGTATAAAGCACCGGAGTGCAGGGATGTTCTACATATAAAAAGTTATAAAGATCTTTATCAATTAAACCAAATGTACAGGCTTTCTGACAAATATTGCCTAATTGTTTCTGAATTGAGAATACAGGATTACATGACAGCCTTTTATAAACCTGAGGGGCATTCAATTGCTGTTTGATTTCTTTTACATAATAATTTTTATCAAGAGCAATTATAGCTCCGCCTTTGTCGGCTCTCTTTAGAATGACATCACTCCTAGACTTCAAAGATTTAATAGCTGCTACATCATTCTGAGTGAAATTACTTTTTAGATTTTTATTATGCTTATTTTTCAACATCTTATGTGATAACATTTCATTTGCCGACAATTTACCTCTAGAGACTTTTTCCTGTAATTTAGCAATATCATTCTTTACTAAATTGATATATGTTTCCACGCTATGGTTATTCTGTGGGGGTATAAACGTACTTTTTTTCTTTAACCCCAATTGTGCCAAATTAAAGGCTACTTTATCTTTTTTTCACAGTTTCCCCATAGCTAGGATTCCACATAAACTTTTTCAGTCTCAAGTTCCTAAAGAATCTATACAGGTCTTTGCTCAGTTGAAAAAAATCAGTCTCTCCTAGGGCAAAAAGATTGTCCTTTGTTAAGGATACTCAACTCATCATTTGAAAGTTCAGCATTTGAAATATTAATCACCGTGTCTTCTGTATCAGTGACTGTACCAGACTTACACTTCAGCGGGACTTCACTCACACTTCTTACTTCTATTTGCCTCTGGTCGACCGCAACTGCTTTTGCAGTTTTCCTTTTGTTGCCGCGATGTTTACGTCCGCCTCTACGTGGTCGCCTTCTGAGCCCCCCGGGGACACATCCGAGGATCCGGAGCTGCTCCCACTTCTCACGGGGTAACGACTACGGCATCTCTGGAAACCGGAAGTGAATCTCTGTCCTGCTCCTTCCGGGTCATACTTCCATTGGTAGACCCGATTCTGCAGGTAATCATTCTCGTCTCTAGCGAATTTCGTTCGCTTACGCTCCTCAATCACTTTTTTCAGATCACAAACCTTGGTATTCACTTCTTTGAGTATTTTTGCCGATTCATCTGTTGGTAATGAATTCTTTATTTCCGCTTCCATTGCAGATAACTTTGCATCTTGATCATTGATCTCTGTGTTGAGGCAGTCAACAGTTAAAACCATTAGATCCATAGAACACTTATTTAATATTTGTTAAAATTTCTCACAATAAAGTGTATTATCTTTCATTAATGTGGGGCGTGTGCTCATCCGAAGTCCTCTTGGGATCCTTTTAACCCTGTGATACTCTGCCAGGGTAGTTGCATGCAGATCGTAAGCAACTCTTTTTTTATGCAGCTTTTCAAAATCTTTTGTAACTGTTTCAGTAGGGGTTGTTTTCAAAAAGTCTCTAGACCCTTTTGTCAGAGTTGTAATGCGGGCAGCTTCTATATCCGTATATGACAACATTTTCAGAACTTGTTGTGTACCTTCCATTGTCTAAATTGCAACAGAAATTCTTCTTAGTCATTATGAACTTTAGCATGATTAAGGTAGCAATACCAAAACGTTGCTGCTTTTGTTGTTGTGTTAAACAATAAACATTATTTGGTTTGCTGCTACTCACTGTGGATTTTTTAATATCAAATATGACAGGGTTGTCATATTTCCCTTCATTTAATGTCATAACAGTTTTAAACACATATATACATTATACCCGTGTCCCTTTATTGACCTTATCAGTTTCTGTGACTGAGGCACTGTTTTGTGTCATGCCCTCTGCTGACAGTTTGAGCCATAAAGGTCCCCCCTGTGTATACTACAGAGCATTTATAAGGCTCCTGGCACTTCAAAGAAAACACAAACACACAGTTCTTCTTGAAAAACAAATCTTTTTTAGCTCACAGGCTAAACAGAATTAACCCCTTAGCAGCTAAATCCTGAGGTATTCGTGACAATATCATAGTATAGGTTGAGTCAGCTTTGATTTTAGTGGTCTGTTCTACACATAAGATCATCACCTAGAGTGTTCTCTTTCCTCAGCGACTACTTTTTCAGTTTTGCTATTGAGGTGTCATTGTCGGGTATCCACACGTTGGTTTGTCATTTGTTTACAAAGGTCTACAGATTATTATTTTTTTCTGGAAAACCTTAGCAATATAGAATGTGATCCAAAGATATGTCTTATGTATGGGAAATGTTATCTATTTACAAGCTTATTGGTATAGATGTTAAAGTGGCTCAAATATTTGTTATATGTATAAGGAATCTAGTAACTTCTTGATAAGCTCAACAACATGATAGTCCATGGTGACTTATTCGTGCCCTATAACAGTTATCATATTTCTTTTTCTCTAGTCTTATGTATAAGTATGATGCTTGTATCTTGTACTTCTATTATGCTATTTTATGAGTACTATATTCCTATGGCCAGTAGTGCCTTTTTTAAGGGTGTGCCCCTATAGTCCATGACTTAAGTGGGACCTTAGATGTTTAGGGGGACCTTTCATATTTTAGCTGTAAGCTAACCATATATAGTTCAATAGATAATTAAACGTTTTATAAATGTGTTATCTACTACAGTAATATACAACAGTTTTATGATATTTCTAGAGGTTCAAAAGTGGCCTGTAAAATTTTTAATATTATCCCCCTATTGAGGTATCTTAATGTGTCCAGAAGTCCAAAAGACCGAGGTGTTGTAAGGTGTGTTACATTTCTTTTGTGCATATAAAACATTGCTTTCTGATGTGCTTAGACTACAATCTTGTTTTGTCTTTAGCATTTTTTACTTTGAACTATTCAAGATGTTATATATTATGAGGTACCATTGTTTTATGTTATATCTTATGTTATATCTCATATAACTAGCCTGTAAAAACGTATGCACTGCATATTGCCTCATTTGTGTATATTTGCAATGTTTGCCTAAACACCTCAATAAAAACTATTTGAAAAAAAAAATTAAAAAGTTTAATTTTGCCTTCACCATTGTATTAGAGGGACAGTAAACACCTTGTAATTACAAGAAATGTCTGTCATTCTAAATGTTTTTAACCCTTTCATGACCGGGTTAAAAAGTCTACATCGTTCCGATGTAGACAAATTAAAATCACGCGATTGTGCAAAAGATCGCGATATTTCAATTATGGGATCGGGTCTGGGGTCGTCCCTAAGACGCTAGGAATGCCCTCCAGACCGCAATTAAATCCTGCAAGACTAGTAGGCTTCAGGACAGCCGTTTGCGATGACGTTGTATTCCGTCATAACGGCTTTAAAGCCCAGTGCCGTTGTGATGGAATACAACGGCATAACGGCAATAAAAGGTTAAAACAAACTAACATCTGTTTTACTGCAATTATTTTTCAATAGCCAAACTCCACTCACCATTTGCCTTATTTGGAGGAGCCAATCTGAGCTTTAGTCCTCAAATAACAAGGCTAACCACATACAGTTCATACAAACTGCATTGTTTTGCACTTGTTATTTGATAAAGCCAATTATGGACAGATACATGTAGCAGGGTAAGCCTTGAGAAGTCAGTAGGGTGCATTTCAAGTTCTCAGAATGAGAAATCGTTCATTTGTTTAGAACTAAATTACATGAAAAGAGGCTAAATACATAATGAAAATATAATGCAAAGTTGTTATTATAGGAAAGTTAAAATTAAATTTGCATGATTCAGATAGAGCATGAAATTTTAAGACACTTTTAAATTAACTTTTATTTTCAAATCTGCTTGGTATCTATCCCTTGTTGGAAAAACATAATTTATGCTTACCTGATAAATTCCTTTCTCCTGTAGTGTGATCAGTCCACGGGTCATCATTACTTCTGGGATATTAACTCCTCCCCAACAGGAAGTGCAAGAGGATCACCCAGCAGAGCTGCTATATAGCTCCTCCCCTCTACGTCACACCCAGTCATTCGACCAAGAACCAACGAGAAAGGAGAAGCTAAAGGGTGCAGTGGTGACTGGAGTATAATTCAAAAATTTAGACCTGCCATAAAAAACAGGGCGGGCCGTGGACTGATCACACTACAGGAGAATTTATCAGGTAAGCATAAATTATGTTTTCTCCTGTTAAGTGTGATCAGTCCACGGGTCATCATTACTTCTGGGATACCAATACCAAAGCAAAAGTACACGGATGACGGGAGGGAGAGGCAGGATCTTTATACAGAAGGAACCACTGCCTGAAGAACCTTTCTCCCAAAAATAGCCTCCGAAGAAGCAAAAGTGTCAAATTTGTAAAATTTGGAAAAAGTATGAAGCGAAGACCAAGTTGCAGCCTTGCAAATCTGTTCAACAGAGGCCTCATTCTTAAAGGCCCAAGTGGAAGCCACAGCTCTAGTGGAATGAGCTGTAATTCTTTCAGGAGGCTGCTGTCCAGCAGTCTCATAGGCTAAACGTATTATGCTACGAAGCCAAAAAGAGAGAGAGGTAGCCGAAGCTTTCTGACCTCTCCTCTGACCAGAGTAAACGACAAACAGGGAAGATGTTTGTCGAAAATCTTTAGTTGCCTGTAAATAAAATTTTAGGGCACGAACTACATCTAGATTGTGCAGAAGTCGTTCCTTCTTTGAGGAAGGATTAGGACACAAGGATGGAACAACAATCTCCTGATTGATATTCCTGTTAGTGACTACCTTAGGTAAGAACCCAGGTTTAGTACGCAGAACTACCTTATCCGAGTGAAAAATCAGATAAGGAGAATCACAATGTAAGGCTGATATCTCAGAGACTCTTCGAGCCGAGGAAATAGCCATTAAAAATAGAACTTTCCAAGATAACAATTTTATATCAACGGAATGAAGGGGTTCAAACGGAACGCCCTGTAAAACGTTAAGAACAAGGTTTAAACTCCATGGCGGAGCAACATTTTTAAACACAGGCTTAATCCTGGCCAAAGCCTGACAAAAAGCCTGAACATCTGGAACTTCTGACAGACGTTTGTGTAACAAAATGGACAGAGCTGAGATCTGTCCCTTTAAAGAACTAGCGGATAAACCCTTTTCTAAACCCTCTTGTAGAAAAGACAATATCCTAGGAATCCTAACCTTACTCCAAGAGTAACCTTTGGATTCGCACCAATATAGGTATTTACGCCATATTTTATGATAAATCTTTCTGGTAACAGGCTTCCTAGCCTGTATCAGGGTATCAATTACTGACTCAGAGAATCCACGTTTTGATAAAATCAAGCGTTCAATCTCCAGGCAGTCAGCTTCAGAGAAATTAGATTTTGATGTTTGAAAGGACCCTGAATCAGAAGGTCCTGTCTCAGAGGCAGAGACCAAGGTGGACAGGATGACATGTCCACTAGATCTGCATACCAGGTCCTGCGAGGCCACGCAGGCGCTATTAGAATTACTGATGCTCTCTCCTGTTTGATTCTGGCGATCAATCGAGGAAGCATCGGAAAGGGTGGAAACACATAAGCTCTCCCGAAGGTCCAAGGTGCTGTCAAAGCATCTACTAGGGCCGCTCCCGGATCCCTGGATCTGGACCCGTAACGAGGAAGCTTGGCGTTCTGTCGAGACGCCATGAGATCTATCTCTGGTTTGCCCCAACGTCGAAGTATTTGGGCAAAGACCTCCGGATGAAGTTCCCAATCCCCCGGATGAAAAGTCTGACGACTTAGGAAATCCGCCTCCCAGTTCTCCACTCCCGGAATGTGGATTGCTGAGAGATGGCAAGAGTGAGACTCTGCCCAACGAATTATCTTTGATACTTCCATCATCGCTAGGGAGCTTCTTGTTCCTCCTTGATGGTTGATGTAAGCTACAGTCGTGATGTTGTCCGACTGAAATCTGATGAACCCCCGAGTTGTTAACTGGGGCCAAGCCAGAAGGGCATTGAGAACTGCTCTCAATTCCAGAATGTTTATTGGCAGGAGACTCTCCTCCTGAGTCCATGATCCCTGAGCCTTCAGGGAATTCCAGACAGCGCCCCAACATAACAGGCTGGCGTCTGTAGTTACAATTGTCCAATTTGGCCTGCTGAATGGCATCCCCTTGGACAGATGTGGCCGAGAAAGCCACCACAGAAGAGAATTTCTGGTCTCTTGATCCAGATTCAGAGTGGGGGACAAATCTGAGTAATCCCCATTCCACTGACTTAGCATGCACAATTGCAGCGGTCTGAGGTGTAGGCGTGCAAAGGGGACTATGTCCATTGCTGCTACCATTAAGCCGATCACCTCCATACATTGAGCCACTGACGGGTGTTGAATGGAATGAAGGACACGGCAGGCGTTTTGAAGTTTTGTTAACCTGTCTTCTGTCAGGTAAATCTTCATTTCTACAGAATCTATAAGAGTCCCCAAGAAGGGAACTTTTGTGAGTGGAACGAGAGAACTCTTCTTTTCGTTCACCTTCCACCCATGCGATCTTAGAAATGCCAGTACAAACTCTGTATGAGACTTGGCAGTTTGAAAGCTTGAAGCTTGAATCAGAATGTCGTCTAGGTATGGAGCTACCGAGATTCCTCGCGGTCTTAGTACCGCCAGAAGAGCCCCCAGAACCTTTGTGAAGATTCTTGGAGCCGTAGCCAACCCGAATGGAAGAGCTACAAACTGGTAATGCCTGTCTAGGAAGGCAAACCTTAGATACCGGAAATGATCTCTGTGAATCGGTATGTGAAGGTAAGCATCCTTTAAATCCACTGTGGTCATGTACTGACCCTTTTGGATCATGGGTAAGATTGTCCGAATAGTTTCCATTTTGAACGATGGAACTCTTAGGAATTTGTTTAGGATCTTTAAATCCAAGATTGGTCTGAAGGTTCCTTCTTTCTTGGGAACCACAAACAGATTTGAGTAAAACCCCTGTCCGTGTTCCGACCGCGGAACCGGATGGATCACTCCCATTAGTAAAAGATCTTGTACACAGCGTAGAAACGCCTCTTTCTTTATTTGGTTTGTTGACAACCTTGACAGATGGAATCTCCCTTTTGGGGGAGAGGATTTGAAGTCCAGAAGATATCCCTGAGATATGATCTCTAACGCCCAGGGATCCTGGACATCTCTTGCCCAAGCCTGGGCGAAGAGAGAAAGTCTGCCCCCCACTAGATCCGTTCCCGGATCGGGGGCCCTCAATTCATGCTGTCTTAGGGGCAGCAGCAGGTTTTCTGGCCTGCTTGCCCTTGTTCCAGGACTGGTTAGGTCTCCAGCCTTGTCTGTAGCGAGCAACAGCTCCTTCCTGTTTTGGTGCAGAGGAAGTTGATGCTGCTCCTGTCTTGAAATTACGAAAGGAACGAAAATTAGACTGTCTAGCCTTCGGCTTGGCTCTGTCTTGAGGCAGGGCGTGTCCTTTACCTCCTGTAATGTCAGCGATAATTTCCTTCAAACCGGGCCCGAATAAGGTCTGCCCTTTGAAAGGTATGTTGAGTAACTTAGATTTAGAAGTAACATTAGCTGACCAGGATTTTAGCCACAGTGCTCTGCGTGCCTGAATGGCGAATCCGGAATTCTTAGCCGTAAGTTTAGTTAGATGTACAACGGCATCTGAAACAAATGAATTAGCTAGCTTAAGTGTTTTAAGCTTGTTTGAAATTTCCTCTATAGTTATTGAGTCAAGAGTCTCTTCCAGGGACTCGGACCAAAAGGCTGATGCGGCCGTGACAGACGCAATACATGCAAGAGGTTGCAATATAAACCCTTGTTGAACAAACATTTTCTTAAGGTAACCTTCTAATTTTTTATCCATTGGATCAGAAAAAGCACAGCTATCCTCCACCGGGATAGTGGTACGCTTAGCCAGAGTCGAAACCGCTCCCTCCACCTTAGGGATCGTCTGCCATAAGTCCCGTGTGGTGGCGTCTATTGGAAACATTTTTCTAAATACAGGAGGGGGGGAAAAGGGCACACCGGGCCTATCCCACTCCTTAGTAATTATCTCTGTAAGCCTCTTAGGTATAGGAAATACGTCAGTACTCGCCGGTACCGCATAGTATCTATCCAGCCTACATAATTTCTCTGGAATTGCAACGGTGTTACAATCATTCAGAGCCGCTAATACCTCCCCTAACAGTACGCGGAGGTTTTCAAGTTTAAACTTAAAATTAGAAATGTCTGAATCCACTCTAATGGGATCAGAACCGTCACCTGCAGATTGAAGCTCTCCGTCCTCATGTTCCGCATACTGTGACCCAGTATCTGACATGGCCCTAGTATTATCAGCGCACTCTGTTCTCACCCCAGAGTGGTCCCTCTTCCCTCTAAGTTCTGGTAATTTATACAAAACCTCAGTCATAACATTAGCCATGTCCTGCAATGTGATTTGTAATGGCCGCCCTGAAGTACCCGGCGTTACAATATCACGCACCCCCCGAGCGGGAGATGCAGGTACTGACACGTGAGGGGAGTTAGTCGGCATAACTTTCCTCTCGTTGTCTGGTGAAAGCTGTTCAATTTGTACAGATTGACTTTTATTTAAAGTAGCATCAATACAATTAGTACATAAATTTCTATTGGGCTCCACTTTGGCTTTAGCACATATAGCACAGAGATATTCCTCTGAGTCAGACATGTTTAACACACTAGCAAATAACCAGCAAACTTGGAAATACTTTTCAATTCACTTTTATAAATAGTATGAAAAAAACGCACTGTGCCTTTAAGAAGCACAGAAAGATATGACAGTTAAGTACAATAAAACAGATAATTTTATGAAAACAAAATTTTTTCCCAGTAAAAATACAATTTTAGCAAAGGATTGCTCCCATTAGTAATGGATAACTAGCCCTTTAATAGCAGAAAAAAAGTACAGAATGTAACGTTTTTTTTATCACAGTCAAGCACAATCTCACAGGTCTGCTGTGAGTGATTACCTCCCTCAAAATAACTTTTGAAGACCCCTGAGCTCTGTGGAGACGAACCGGATCATGCAGGGAAGAAGAACAGACTTGTGACTGAATTTTTGATGCGTAGTAAAAGCGCTAAATTCAGCCCCTCCCCCTCACACACAACAGTGAGGGAGATCAGTAAGCTGTCATAAATCAAACAAAATGCCCGCCAAGTGGATAAAACTAATGCCCAAATAAGTTTTCACCCAGTACCTCAGAAAAATAAACGATTTCACATGCCAGCAAAAAACGTTTAACATCAATAAATGTATTTGTCATAAAAAGCCTGCTGCAAGCCGTTTTTACTGCAAAATAGGCTAAAGCTTTATGTAAACAGTATTATTTCAGTGAAATGCCATTCCCCAGAATACTGAAGTGAAAATATACATACATGACAGCCTGATACCAGTTGCTACTACTGCATTTAAGGCTGAACTTACTTTATATAGGTATTTGCAGTACTTTCTAGTCAATTCCATTCTCAGAAAATAATATGCTGCTACATACCTCTTTGCAGGTGAACCTGCCCGCTGTCCCCTGATCTGAAGTTTACCTCACTCCTCAGATGGCCGAGAACAGCAACATGATCTTAACTACTCCGGTTAAAATCATACAGAAAAACTCAGGTAGATTCTTCTTCAAATTCTCCCTGAGAAGGAACAACACACTCCGGTGCTGTTTTAAAATAACAAACTTTTGATTGAAGTTATAAAAACTAAGTAAAATCACCACAGTCCTCTCACACATCCTATCTATTAGTTCGGTGCAAGAGAATGACTGGGTGTGACGTAGAGGGGAGGAGCTATATAGCAGCTCTGCTGGGTGATCCTCTTGCACTTCCTGTTGGGGAGGAGTTAATATCCCAGAAGTAATGATGACCCGTGGACTGATCACACTTAACAGGAGAAAGAATATGCACATATCCTACACTAGTGGGTGCTAGTTGCTGATTGGTGCCTGCATACATCTGTCTCTTGTGATTGGCTAACTAGATGTTATTCTTTAAAACAAAAAAGATAGGCACCTAGGATATGAGAGTCCTGGTGTAAAAGAAAGGGAATTCAGCACTCTCTTATAGATTTAAAGATACTTTATTGTATAAATAATATCCTGTCCTCATGACTACACACATATCCTAAAGTGCCAAGTGCAAACAATTTAAATATGCTCAAACTAATATAAACAACACATAGAAAACACACGTCTGATGTCCAAAGTATAAAGCATGCAACTCCCTGCTGCACCACACCCTATACAGAATAGGACTTGTCTGGCCAGGTTATCTTGGGGATCTATGCATGCAATATTTTAAAATAATAGCCTAGATGGCATTAGTATTGTAGCAAGGCAGATGGTAAAATGATCAATTTGTTGTATAGGCATAAGCATCTAAACTTCCAAAGACAGTTATGCATATGTTTGTATCACTTGGTCGGCATACAGAAAACAGATATCCATGCAAGCAAGTAGTAGAGAAGCAAGCAGGTAGCTGAACATGCAGAGATAGCAGCGTGGAAGCAGGCGTCTCACTTGTCAATACAATACTGTTCAACTATTCATTTTGAATATGTCATTTAGGCTGCAAAGGTAGTAAATATCACTTTTCCATATAGGGTTAAGAGGTGCTGGCTACAAACCGTACAAAACAGTCCGGACCGCCTGAAAATCAATCAAGCAGGCTCCACAACTAGTGGTTCTGTAAGAGCCCAAAACAATACCTCTCCTTGTAAGTGCGTGTCACCGTATGCCAAAGGAACGTGAATCCTATGCTTGCAAAACTTGGCAGTCAGCTCCCAGTGGGTAAAACCTCTGTTATGTACGAAACTTCTGCCTGCACGCCATCTAGACCAAAACATCCGCATCAGATCGTGAGGCCACCACCTTTAGGTACATAGTATATGTTTTGAGCTTGCTTGCAAATTTCATTGTTTGGCTTACTAGATGTGTTCAGCTAGCTGCTAGTAGTGCAATGATGTTCCTTCAGCAAGGAATAACAGGATAATAAAGCAAATTTGATAATAGAAGTAAATTGAAAAGTTGTTTAAAATTGTATGTTCTATCCAAATCATGAAAGAAAATTTGGGGGTTGCCTGTCTCTTTAAAGGGACAGTCTAGTAAAAAATAAACTTTCATGATTCAGATAGGGCATTTAATTTTAAACAACTTTCTAATTTACTTTTAGCATCAATTTTGCTTTGTTCTCTTGGTATTCTTAGTTGAAAGCTAAACCTAGGTAGGCTCATATGCTAATTTCTTAGCCCGTGAAGGCCACCTCTTATCTGAATGCATTTTGACATTTAGAGGGCGTTTGCTCATGTATGCCATATAGATAACAGTGTGCTCACGCCCATGGAGTAACCTAGGAGTTAGCACTGGTCTGTCAAAAGAACTGAAATAAGGGGGTAGTCTGCAAAGGGTTAGATACAAGGTAATCACAGAGGTAAAAAGTATTAATATAACTGTGTTGGTTATGCAAAACTGGGGAATGACAAAGGGATTATCTATTTTTTTAAACAATAAAAATTCTGATGTAGACTGTCCCTTTAACTAAACATTTTGTATAAAAATCTCAAGGTATTTACTGTCCCTTTAACTAATGACAGTTTACATTTTTAATGAAAGTAAAGTTAAAGTATAAATGCACAGTGGTTAATAAGGACTCATTAAGTGTGAAAGCAAAATGTAGGTTTACTAAGCACTGAAACATCTGCTTTTTTCAGTTTAAAATAAATAAATAAAAAACAAAAAAAGCCCAAACAAAAACAAAAAGTTGCAATACATTTAAAGTTCATACTTTCCCTCTTTCATATCCCTTCAAAACAGATTTGTTTACCTGCTTTCTGCTGCTTTCTTTATGCTCATTATTATATTGAGGAAATAAGAAAGAAAATGTGCATGAAATTAAGTAATTCTATTCACACAAAAAAATGGTTGAATATGTAAACAAATTTATTTTCAAAGAAAACTCTTTAGCTGCAAATGCTCTTTTTTTATATCTATAACAAAAAAAGCTTTCTGGTCTTTGGCATCAGCCACCTCCGTTTTACATTGTTGCATTCTTGTAATATCAGTGCAGTATAAGGGGTTTATGCTGCTGTAATATCGCCACCTAGTGGAGAGATGTTTAACTGCTTGCACTGCCCTTTTAAAAGAATATTCATACATATGTTTTCTTTTATAGTTGCATTGTATACATAAGCAATGAAGCATTGTATTTCATTCCATTGCATAAAAATAGTTTAAAAATGGTTTGCAATTTTCTCAGGGCACCCCACGCATACACATCATGTAAAGGTTTCTGATTTATTTTACTTAATGTAATATTTTATGGGAATTAGATTTTGAAATGAATGTCCCTTTAACACGTATAGAGTGGCCGTGCTGCACCATTTACAGTAAAACTGGCTTGTAGGATATTAGATTGGGCTTTTGTCTCTTGGAAAGGTTGTTGGCCGCCAACATACAAAGAGAAGTTCCCTGGTTCAAGCAGCCACTGGTCAGTCCACACTGCTCGCTGCTTTGGTAGAACTAAAAATACAATCTTCATAGCACTGCCAACATGGACATTAATCCGCTGAACGCCCACTAGCTGCCAACGTGGAACAGGCACAGATGCACCATGCCAGCTCATATACAGCTGTACCACCTGGGAATAGAGCACACAAGTTACTATACTGATCCATGGAAACAGCAATCATTGTTTATAAACTTTTATCTGCTTTATCTGCTATACTTTATGTATTATTTTAGAAGACTGTTTGCCAGGACTGTAAAACTTAATTCCACTATTATATAGTTTATATAAAATACCACTTTTCTGCTCACTTTGGGCCAGATTACAAGTGGAGTATTATTTAATGCTCATGCACAATCGTTAACTGGGCTAGAAGTGGGCTTTTGGCTGTTCTCTTATGAGTTAAAAGTAAATTGCATTCATTCACGCACTAACCTGATGCACGTAAAAAGCTAAACTTAAAATTTTGCGTGCCCGACAACACATTCCCCATAGAAGTCAAACTTGAACCCATATTTTCAAGTGTGCTAATCTGACAGGAAAATATGAATATTTCACATTCCAATGTTCTTTACATAGAAGAATATGTTCTATTTATTCATAAATACATATATATATATATATATATATATATATATATATATATATATATAATTTTTTTGCACAAATATATATTTATACACACATATATATATATCATTTTTTATAATTATGTATAGATATATATATATATATATATATATATATATATATGAATATACATTTAAAAATACATAGGACATATTCTGTTATGTGCAGAACATTGGAATGTGAAATATTTACAGTAAATACATAAAAATGCTTTCATCTACTTGACTACAAAGGGCTCCAATGCACTTCTATATATGTATACATATTTATTTATGTGTTTATATGTCTGTAAATACATATATACACATAAATATATAAATGCATATGTACACACATATAAATATGCGTACATACTGTACATACATATACATATTTAGAGATGTATGTATGTATCTCTGTGTTAAAGCCCTTTGCCTGCTTGCGACTTCATATCTTTGAGCCTTTATAACTTGTGTGCAATCTAAAAAAAAACAATTTTTATTAGTGTTATTATGAGTGTAAATGTACTTTATAATGTACAGTATATCTGGTGTGCTTTGTGGCACTTTTTTGTTTCACAAACCAGTGAACCAGACCTCTCAGGACGCAGTAATATTTCTAGTGTAAACTGCAATTGTGCTCAAGCAATCGCGTTTACTTTCAACTTGTAATACCAGCAGAAAACCCGATGCACGCAAACACTTGCCGTAAACCCCTTATCGCTTGGGCGTATTTTTTAACGTGGCACTCATAATCTGGCCCTTTATATTTTAACTGTCATAATAATTTATCAACATAACTTTATTATGGGACATGAAATTCCAATTGCAACATTACATCATTCTCTTGACAGCCTTTACTCAAGAGTATATCTATCTAGAATGATATGCTCAGGAGAGTGCATGTGTCTTACATACTTTATAGCAGCAGTGTTTTCAACATTGCTTGTCACAATGTTTTACATTGTAGCAAACACTGCTGTTATATAGTGTTTGATACATGTGCACTTTCAACACAGGATACCAAGTAAATTGTATTTTTTTTTTAAATTGCATGCTCTATGTAAATCATGAAAGTTTATTTTTCAGTAACATGTCCATTTAAGTATTATTAAATATAGTGACTGTGGAATGTCAGGTTGTTGAGGGACATTGAAGTTAAAATTGACATGCTCGATTACATTTATTAACTTGTTGTAAAGCCATAACAATGAAATAATGACTGCTGATTCTGCTAAGTATAGAACCACCACTTACTGCCTACTGTATCCATCTTTTTTTCCCTTAAAACACCAAGCAACATGCATGGTGCACTTCCCTAGACAAAATGTCTATTATAGATCTGCAGATGTCCGAATATTCCTGTCAGGAAAGGCAACTAATCCCACAGGAGGAAATAAATGTCATACTAATATGTGAGGATATGAGAGAAGATAATGGTGACGCTACAGCTCAGAGGAAAAAATATAATGCAGGTCTCACTCCTTAAAGGGAAGTTCTAAAGCAGAAAAAAACATGCTCTAATTTGTTAAACCAGGTCTTTTTTGCATTACTGACGCTAGTTAACTATGCAGTAGATCATAATTTGTTGTTTGACCATTACTAGCATGTTAATGGCCTCATGAAGTAACATTATAATATAATCTTGTCCGATCTGAGATGCCTCTTTCCTAGTGTAAATAATTGCAACTTGTCCAGCCTTTTTTCATAATACAAATCTTCCTTTCCCCTTATCAGTTTTGTCACCTTCATCTGCACTTTTTCCATGTCTATAATATCCTTCAAAAAAAACTGGTGCCCACAAATGTTAGCTGGTGAAAAGTTTGACTCATGCTCCTAACTTGAAAGACAGGGGTGTACCTTCAGGGGTCTCAATTGAGAGTGGGTCCTCACCTCTAAGGGGCCTATTTAACTCTACAATTCATAGTGGCATTGCAACAGGTGGGCCTAATGGGTACCAGGCTTCACCTGCATAATGTCTGAAACATATTTTTATGGAATACTAGAAAACAGGGCTCACAGTGTTAGGAAAGTGTTTGTATTTGCAATTTTTAAAGATGGTGACAGGGTTTCTAATATGGTCACCACAGTGTAGCTATAGATATAAACCTGCCATCACATTTGTACAGGAAATGCATATCCTTTCGCACAGACTAACCAAAGGTGGAAGGGTAACTCATGGTCTTAAAGAACCAGCTCATCTTGCTCCTATGTGGCTACTGGATCAGCTTCTGCTGATTGTAAACAGTCAATCAGCAGCCTGTACAGAGATCCAATGAGTTCTAGTAATGCCCCTGTTGAGAGGTACATACACTAGCAAGGCACAGCTACAGCCTTAATAACTGTCTGCTAAAAGTCTTGTAATACTTTCTGACAAAGGGGCCGATTTATCAGTGTCTGACAAAAGGGGCCGATTTATCATTGTCTGACAAAAGGGGCCGATTTATCATTGTCTGACAAAGGGGCCGATTTATCAGTGTCTGACAAAGGGGCCGATTTATCAGTGTCTGACAAAGGGGCCGATTTATCAGTGTCTGACAAAGGGGCCGATTTATCAGTGGCATACGAGTTAAGGAGCAGCGGTCTTAAGACCACTGCTTCTTAACTCCTGTTTCCGGTGAGCCAAGCAGCAGCATTAGGGGCCATTCGGCCCTTAATAAATCTGCCCCTATGACTTGTAATAGATGGCTATAAAGACTATTCTATAACAATACATATTGAAAGGTGGAAACATTACATATGATGCTTTTATGGATATGTTTTTAAAAACTGTGAGCTTTTATATTCAGGTTGTGATGATATATTAAAACGTTGATTTATATCTAATATTGAGTTAATGTTATACACTATTTTAAAAGGTTTCGTTTTTTAATTACTCACGTTCTTCACTCAACACATTGTTTGAGACATAATAATGCTTAAATAAATTAATGTATGAATTCCCAGAACTAAGGATTTATCTTCTCTAAGTAGAAGAGTGCAGCCCCATTCTTTTTGTTCTATTCTATGTACTTGTATTAGAGTTAATTCTATTAGACAGTGCTTTTCTAGCCTAGGCCATAGTGTAGAAGTTATTAGGATTGCTCTATTACTAGAAAGCACAATACTCACCTCCTCTCCTGTCCTAGAGCCGGAATTGTGCACCTGCACTGACAAATGTAAGTTGTCACATATTGACAGGGAGCTGTGTGACACTTCCAGGTCACTATACTGAAATGTGGTATAGGAAAGACCATAGCCAAAGGGGTACAGGGGCACCTGGTTGCCATAGTAACGATATGTTCTTCCCTGCATAGTATAATTTTCCATGTTGGGCACCTTTGAGAATAGAAACCATGAAATGTATGCTTATTCTAATTTTTTATTTAAAATTTACTTTCCTTAAAATAAAATCCATCATCATTTTAGAAATAAAAATAATTTACCAATAAAAGTCTGGTTTATTTTATCCCCAGAAATGCTGGTGGTAACATTTTGCAAAGCATTATCCTACCTGGTCCATTCCAGCTGGCCATGTTGAAGGAAGTCTTCCTGCAGGGCTGATGCCCCCTTGACCTGTTAGGGTTAAAGCAATGGCGATCCCAGCAGCCTGGGCAGGAAAGAAGCATTCCAATATGGCATGAACCCCATCACTGCTTTTTGCCCAAGTAACATCCAGTGGTCCAGCATTAAATAGCAGCAGTATAATAGGGCGTCCTGCAGCTGTGGGATTGCACGGTAACAATGACTTTTCTTATGTATTAAATATTAGTTACATAAACATATATGCAATATATAAACCACTTGCAATGTGCTGCCATATTATACTGATCAAGCACTGCCCAAAAAAATATAAAAAGACCTCAAGAGTCAATAAGCCAGAGCTCAAGAATATTCCTGCTCAAGTACAGGTGAGTAAATCAGTTACTGAGCCACTGATTTCAATGTCTAGTTGACATCTGACTTACCTGAACTTACAGCATCTTTCAGGAGGTCAATCTGGTGGCCCGGCAAGGAGAGGTCACTCCTGTCTTTACCTTCAGTCTCTATGGTTATACCTGGTAAAAATGTGCTATATATTACATACAGTAACAGTCCCAGTAACAATAACAATCAAGTAGTAAATCAGGTACACAGGGAAACTCACATTGTAACAATAATAGAAAAAAATAGAATAAGAGAAAAAGAGTAACATACAGCAATACTTACACAGAGTAATAATTTTGCATAGTAACATTATTCATAAACAGTACCTTTCAACAAATGTACATATTATCAATCAAAGCATTCAGTTACATACTATGTTGTAGATTACCTGCTGGGGCAGATGTATATACAGGTGTACTTCAGAGATATTGCAGGTTTGGTTCCAGACCACCACAATAAAGTGAATATAGCAATAATGTGAATCATACAATATTTTTTGTTTCCCAATGCATATAAAAGTTATATTTACACTATACAGTAGTCTATTAAGTGTGCAAAGCATTACATACCATAATTAAAATGTACTAATATGCTAAAAAAAATCATCAGTTATGCCTTCAGTAATTCAATATTTTTGCTGGTGTTGTGCATATATATGTGTATTCATGTGTAATTATGTGCATATATGTGTATATATGTGTATATATGTGCATATATGTGTATATATGTGTATATATGTGTATATATGTGTATATATGTGCATATATGTGCATATATGTGCATATATGTGTATTTATGTATATATATATGTGTATTCATGTGTATGTATGTGTATATATATATGTGTATTCATGTGTATTTATGTATATATGTGTATTCATGTGTATTCATGTGTATTTATGTGTTTGTGTGTATATATGTGTATTCATGTGTATTTATGTGTTTGTGTGTATATATGTGTATTCATGTGTATTCATGTGTATTTATGTGTATTCATATGTGTATATATATGTGTGTATATATATATATATATATATATATATATATATATATATATATATATATATATATATATATATGTATATGTTTAAAAAATGGCGATGACAGACTTGATCAACACAGGGTTGCCAGAAACCTTCAATTTGTAAAAAGACCAATATCTGTGAAGCGCAAAACAATGACCAATTCCTATTCAAACCAGTAGTGTCACCATCATAATGTGCTTGCAGAATTGCTAGCGCACTAAGCTCTATCTGATTAATGTAACTGTAGCACAACATACAGGGCAATAGAGGTGAACAGTAAAATGTCAACATTTGAACTGTTCAGGCAGTTGTCCCTAGGGTGATGCCAACTATGGTTAATGCCAGTCTGAGCTGAGTAAGGAGAGAGTCCTGAAGCGAACAGTACTTTTAGAGAAATCACTTCAAGATTTAATTTACCTGTTCGCTGCATCAGTGTTACATTCAGCAATATTATGACAAAGAAATGATCATCATGTATTCCTCAAAGCATTTTTATTAAAATGCTGCTATATATGTAAAAACAGCCATGAAATTAAACACTTGCTCTGTCACTAAAGCTTCATGCTAGCAAAAAGGACTATTTTAATTGGACAGTAAACACCTTGAGAATTTTATTTAAAGTGTTTAGTTATGTGCAATGAAACAACTTTGCAATGCATTTTCATTATTTATTTAGTCACATTTTCATGTAATTTAGCTCTGAAAATTGAGCAATTTCTAATTCTCAGAACTTGAAATGTACCTTGCTGATCATTTAAGGCTAACCCTGCTACATATATGTCCCTAATTGGAGTTATCAGCTAAAACAATTTACTTTATACTAACTTTATGACATTGGCTAGCCTTGTTGTCTGAGGCGCAAAGACCAGATTGGCTCCTCCAAATAAGGCAAATGTTGGGTGGAGTTTGGCTATTGAAAAATAATTGTAGAAAAAAAGATGTTAATTTTATTTTAAATAAATTAAGACTTGGCTGATATGTTATTTTATAGCAACACAGCAGAAATGTCTTGTAATTACAAGGTGTTTACTGTCCCTTTAAATATTCAAGCTTCTGCTACCCGTTTACCTTTTTTATCTTAAAGCTACAAACAAAGACGTTGTAATCACAAGACTTTGCTTCTAGTTAAACAATAAACTAACATACTAACCAAGAGTAACAACACTCTGAATACATTAGCACATTCTTTGTGGCAATTTTCAAAATCCAAACTCTCCCCACTACTTACTTTATTTAGATGGGCCAATCTGGACTCTGGTTAAATTACAGGCAAAAGAAAAAAAAAAGAAAATTGTTTTTTTTTTTACACACATAATTTAATATTTTTTTATTACACTCTCTGTCACGGATACCGGGCTGCAAGGGTTAAACCCCTACCCCCTACAACCTCACCCCTGTTGTTTCTCAGTGGTTTTGGGCTCCTCAGAGCAACCACAATCTCTGGGAGCTTTTCGTTGGCTTGTTTTTGTTAAGAGAAGAGATGGTCTATGACCGGGAAAACACTCCTAGGCTGGCCAGGCTCCTGGAACTCCCAGTCGGCCGCCTCACAACGGATATAAGCCTAACCCCTCTCAGGCTGGCCGGGCTCCTGGAACTCCCAGTCGGCCACAGGACAGCAGGACACCCGCTAACTTTACCCCTGGTTGCTCCAGCAGCCCTTTGCCCCAGAGTTGTGCTCTTTTGGGGATTGGTAGCGAGGACAAGAGCTGGGGGAATTATCGGAGGGGAGCTCCTTAGGGAACCAGGGGTTTTGGACACCCCTAACCCCATAACTTCAACGGACTGTAACTCCGGTCCCCAGTAACAAATCATGCTGATTTTTGTACTGTGGCATCTGGGAACCGAGAGCTTTAAAATGACACTCTGGAAGTGCCGCTGCTCCACCGGGATCACCCCGAAACCTCCACCCCTAGGCATTGGGATTCTGTGGTACTGTGGCTGCTATGGAGGTGCCGGTCAGTCTGGAGGGTCGGGAATGGCGGGAAAATTGTGGGATTGTCCTTTGTCTTATCAAGATGAGATGTGTGTATAAAAGGAGTATGTGTTTTCAATAAAATCAGTTCCTGTTTCACCTGAATGCTAGTATGTCTAGTTATTTGGGTGGCCTCCTGCTAAAATCACTTTCCTGGGCTACATAGCAGCCTGTTCTTGGCAGAGGAAGGACCCTCTGGCAGAGCTACCTAGTCTGGGTAGCCGGAGTCTGCCACAGGGTGGGACCCTGAATACTGGTGCTGTCGGGCATCAGGGGTGGCTACAGGCTGTGGTCACTTGCCAGCAACATAGCTGCAGTTGGCAGGGAGGAAGCAGGACCCATTTGGCGGAGCTACCCAGTTGGGGTAGCCGGAGTATCCGTCACATTGGCTGGCAGCGGTGGGATCTGCTTCTTCCACATAATTCCTGCTGACAGAGGAGAAGGGGGCCACAGTAGCCGGTAACTAAGGAAGTCGAATTTCTAAGGAGAGTACAGGACGCGCTGGGACCTCTGGTGGGAGGCTCTTCAACAGGAGCGGGACAATGGAAAGGTCCTCCCCATGAATGACACAAGGTTCCGGGTTCGGCGGACCGTGAGAGTGCCTTTCCTGGGAAAACAGCCAAAGAAGGAATGGCTAGCTGTTCTACATAGACTGATCCAGAAAGAGATGTAGGTGGAGAATGGCTATCGGGCCCTCCAATGGCTCGCTATGCAAGCACAGCGATGGCTGGAGGATGACTCCCTTACAGAGGGCTTTGGCAGCCCTGGATTACTGTTTGCAAAAAGGAGAGAGGACCCACAGTTTGGGAGCGAGACGGACCAGGATCTGGAGGATCTCTCTGTGCTCCAAGAGGAACTGCTAGATCTCTTGGAGGAAACCTGTCTGCTAGACTAACTGGATTTTATAGTTGACCAGAAAGAGGCACTGGTCAAAGAATACAAGAGGCTGCTAGATCTCGTTGAGCAGTGTGCCAAGGGTATACAGATCTGGGGTGCAGCCCTCTGGGATTCATGGAGCTCGACCATGGAGGAGGGGCAACCAAGAAAAAGGGAACCAGGGCTGCTGGATCTTGATCAGCAGTCTGGCTTCGAGCTTATGGTCTTGGACCAGGGGGCCACTCTAGCAGAAGCGATGGCAACAGGGCAGAGAGCCGCCGGCCTCTGCCCAGCCCCTGCAGCAGCTCTGGTAAACCAGGGAGAGGAGGTAGTCATCCTCCCTCCCCTTACACAAAACCCCTTGCAGGGAGAAACGGATGCTGATAACTCTCCCCAGCAGCAGAACCCCTTCCAGGGAGAGGAGACAGTCGGTCTCTCTCCCCAGTGGCAGAGCCAGGTACAGGGAGAGGAGACAATCGGTCTCTCTCCCCAGCGGCAGAGCCATCCCCTGGGAGTGGAGGTAGTCATCCTCCCTCCCCTTACACAGAACCCCTTGCAGGGAGAGACGGATGTTGATAACTCTCCCCAGCGGCAGAACCCCTTCCCGGGGGAGGAGACAGTCAGTCTCCCTCCCCAACAGAAGAGCAGTTTCCCATGGAGTGGAGGTTGCAGACCTCCCTCCCCAGCGGTAGATCTTCTCGGGAGAAGAGACAGACAGTCTCTCCCCTCAGTAGCTTGGCAGGGTCTCTACACTTTTCTCGTCCCAGAGTATTTCTCACAGGGGGGTACCCGCTCATGCAGTTGGTGCCACAAGTTTGGGCACCCGAGTTTTGCCTGCCCCACCAAGGAGCAACTTCCACCTACAGCCGGGAAACCGGCAATGGCTTTGTTGGATACCCGCCCCTGCATTTGGTGCCACCAGTTTGGGCACCCGAGTCTTGCCTGCCCCACCAAGGAGCAACCTCAACCTACAGTCTGGGGTGGGGATACAGCCAGGAAACCGGCACTGGCTTTGTTTGTGGGTGGGTCAGCCGGTACTAAACAGAGTGTCACAGAGAGAGAGTCAGTGTGGCCATGGAACTTAAGGACACTGGAACTTGTGGGAGAGCAATTGTTTGGGAGCCGGCCTTAGCAAACTTGTTTGGGACATTGCATTATGTGACTATACCTGCGCCCAAGGCGCAGGGTATAAACGCCGACAGGAAACCCCCAGGATGCCCCAAGCTCAGGAGAGATGGGATCACCTCTCCCAGCAACCGAGAAGTGGAGGGCCACCGTCGGACAGCCCCAGGCCGACCCATTAAGGGTCTAGCCGGGTCTGCCGAACTGGAGGGGGGGAGATGTCACGGATACCAGGCTGCAAGGGTTAAACCCCTACCACCTACAACCTCACCCCTGTTGTTTCTCAGTGGTTTTGGGCTCCTCAGAGCAACCACAATCTCTGGGAGCTTTTTGTTGGCTTGTTTTTGTAAAAAAGAAGAGCTGGTCTATGACCGGGAAAACCCTCCTAGGCTGGCCGGGCTCCTGGAACTCCCAGTCGGCCGCCTCACAACGGACACCCGCCTAACCCCTCTCAGGCTGGCCGGGCTCCTGGAACTCCCGGTCGGCCACAGGAAAGCAGGACACCCGCTAACTTTACCCCTGGTGCCGCCGCTCCCCGGGATCACCCCGAAAACTCCATCCCTAGGCATTGGGATTCTGTGGGACTGTGGCTGCTATGGAGGTGCCGGTCAGTCTGGAGGGGTGGGAATGGCTTGAAAATTGTGGGATTGTCCTTTGTCTTATCAAGATGAGATGTGTGTGTTTTCAATAAAATCAGTTCCTGTTTCACCTGAATGCTAGTATGTCTAGTTATTTGGGTGGCCTCCTGCTAAAATCACTTTCCTTGGCTACATAGCAGCCTGTTCCAGGCAGAGGAAGGACCCTCTGGCAGAGCTACCTAGTCTAGGTAGCTGGAGTCTGCCACAGGGTGGGACCCTGAATACTGGTGCTGTCGGGCATCATGGGTGGTTACAGGCTGTGGTCACTTGCCAGCTACATAGCTGCAGTCGGCAGGGAGGAAGCAGGACCCATTTGGTGGAGCTACCCTGTCGGTGTAGCCGGGGTAGCCGTCACACTCCCAAAGTGTTTTTTGTCCCTGCCTTAGCATCTACTCTAATCTGCTTGTCTTGGAATACCTTCCAGCCATAGTTCACAGCACCTGATTGGCTGCTTGGAACTCATGCAGCAGCAGACTTCTTGACAAACAACCTTAACAGCCATCTTGGAAACTGTTAGACTGATATTTTAGAAGTAAAGACCACTGTCCTCTTTTCCCTCTAAAGGGGTATGGTAATAATGATAATAATAATAATAATAATATCATCATCATCATCAACAACTAGCAGCCCTATGCACCTCATAAGGACATATTTAGTCTCATCCTGTCAGCCAAATGTTCAGTGTTTGTTCTATATACTCAGTCAGCATGTTCTAGGAAGAAAAATACTAGTAGAAACTGACTTTTCCCCATCTAAGGTAACTGAAGAAAATCAGCAATACATAAAGCACTTGGAGCCTGATGATTAAATGCTCTCAGCTCATGTGAGATGATCTAAAATGATCCCCAGCCCTGCGAGATCCCTAGTGGAATTTTTAAAAGGCAGATTTTGCTATACTTCTCCAAGGGATGTTTGCTATATTTCTGTATGTGTACGTTCTGCTGCATTTACACTTTGTGCTTTTTAGTATCACTTTACACTTCAGATTAAAGATTATTACATTTAAACTTTGCACTTTTTATTTTGTATTTTATTTTGTATACAGCAGTGTATTTAGGGTTGTGATTTTACAAATTCTGATTATGCCTTCATAGTTTCTGTGTAACTTAAAAAAATTAGGATCATGCTTTGTATATTTATGTGTATCTTTTACAAATTACATTACATTTTGCCAAACTGTCAGCTTCAGTTTCTCAGAAAGCTTCATTACTTTCTATGAGCCATATAATCAAACATTCTCTATTGGAGGAAGATTATAGTGTAGACTTCACAAGAGCAGAACTCACTGAATTTTCTAATAAAAGGGGCGGAACCTTAAAGTCCCAGAAAGATGCCTTCCATAGAAGGTAATGAAGCTCTCTGGAATATAAAATTCACATAGGAGAGAGAAGGTAACTGGAGAACACCTGGGGCTGATATACATGCTCAGTTTGCATCAATTGCAAATTAAACTGAAGTGTTTTCACAACAAATTAGCTTGCTTTTGTCTATATTTTAGTATATATTACTTTTCTGTTAGTTAAAATAAGTGTATTGTGAATTTTGAGCAAACTTTACCTGCATACAGCTAGTGAGATAAATCAGTGAGACCAGCTTGTTTAAAACGCTTACATCAGTTCACAAGACTTGTGAGAGCTTCACACATACCCTGAGAACTCCACTGTTCAGCCCAGGGAACGGCCATGACCCTCCCACTTTCTGAAACTCTCAGTTTAAAGGGACACTGAACTTAATTTTTTTCTTTTGTGATTCAGATAGTGCATGACATTTTAAGCAACTTTCTAATTTACTCCTATTATAAAATGTTCTTTATTCTCTTGGTATCTTTATTTGAAATGCAAGAATCTAAGTTTAGATGCCGGCCCATTTTTGGTGAACAACCTAGGTTGTCCTTGCTGATTGGTGGATAAATTCATCCACCAATCAAAAACTGCTGTCCAGAGTTCTGAACCAAGAAAAAAGCTTAGATGCCTTATTTTTCATATAAAGATAGCAAGAGAACGAAGAAAATTGATAATAGAAGTAAACTAGAAAGTTGCTTAAAATTGCATGCTCTATCTGAATCACAAAAGAAATTTTTTGGGTTCAGTGTCCCTTTAAGTTTACAATGGATCAAAAACAAAGTGCAATGTAATTTGTAAAAGACACAGAAATATACAAAAGTATGATCCTACTTTGTTAAAGTAAAATAGAAACTTTCAAAACATAATCAGAATTTGTAAAATCACTGTTAAATCTAAATATAAAATATAAAAGAGAAAGAGCAAAACGTAAAATGCCATTATACTGAAAATACTCAATCTGAAATGTACACTAATATAAAATGCAATGCACAAAGTGTAAGTATAACAAAACTCTCATATCATGCAGTGCTATATTGCACTGGGCTTGTCTCTGCTTCACATACATAAATGAGAGAGATCTTGCGGTGCTGGAGAGTTCCGCCCTTTTTCTTTTGAGCATTCGGTGTGAAGTCTGAACTACAATTTCTCTCCCAGCTGGAGAATCTTTGATCATCAGGGCCTTAGTGTGAAGAGGATAAGGCAGCGGGCCATTTTTATGCACAAAAATCATCATTATTCATAAATTATTTTAGTGGCTCGGTCCATTACCAAATATTGACATATAAACTACTTCAGAGCTATGTGCATACGGTATGTCAGCTAGATAGACATTCCCACTATTACCCAGTAACACGTAAAGGGATAATAAAGGTGTCATTTTAAATGGACAACTGTGCAACTGAAATGTGAGTAGATGATAAATAAACTGCAAACAAAATAGAGCAATTTATTGTTCATTAGACTGAGCCGTTAATATCTGTAAATGAGAAATCAGTTGGCCTCCGATTCTTGTCTGTTGTGAAGATCTGTCTCTGTTTTCACTGCTTGTTGAATAATGTAGTGACATCTAGTGGCTAAATTTCAAAACTTGATATATTTGTTTTTCATCCTTTCTCACTGGGCCAGATTCTATAAAAGGTCTCTGGTAGGGTTGCCAGGTTTCCAGCATTCAACCGGACAGTACAGTATTTTAGCAAGCTGTCCAGTAAAATCTTCACAAAAATACTGAAAAAACTTAAATGCCCAGTTTTTTAAAGTCCATAAGTGTTTACTGTACAATTCCCCCTATTGCTCAATGCATTACAAATTTGGAGCAGGAAAAAAGTGAGGGGTATTCAAGGGGCTCTAATCTCTACTGTTTACATGTGTTACTGGCAACCAAAGAGGTACAATTATTGAGTTGTATGTTACTGGTAGCCAAGGGGTACAATGACTGCCTAGTTGTAAAAAAAGTAAATTTATGCTTACCTGATAAATTAATTTCTTCTACGATATGACGAGTCCACGGATTTCATCCTTACTTGTGGGATTTATCCTCCTGCTAACAGGAAGTGGCAAAGAGCACCACAGCAGAGCTGTATATATAGCTCCTCCCTTCCCTCCACCTCCAGTCATTCGACCGAAGTTAGGAAGAGAAAGGAAAAGCCAAAGGTGCAGAGGTGACTGAAGTTTGTAAAAAATAGAATATAATCTAAATCTGTCTTAAAAAGGACAGGGTGGGCCGTGGACTCGTCATATCGTAGAAGAAATTAATTTATCAGGTAAGCATAAATTTACTTTTCTTCTACAAGATATGACGAGTCCACGGATTTCATCCTTACTTGTGGGATACAATACCAAAGCTACAGGACACGGATGAAAGGGAGGGACAAGACAGGAACCTAAACAGAAGGCACCACTGCGTGAAGAACCTTTCTCCCAAAACCAGCCTCAGAAGAAGCAAAAGTATCAAATTTATAAAATTTGGAAAAAGTGTGAAGACGACCAAGTCGCAGCCTTGCAAATCTGTTCAACAGAAGCATCGTTTTTAAATGCCCATGAGGAAGCCACAGCTCTAGTAGAATGATCCGTATTTCTTTCAGGAGGCTGCTGTCCAGCAGTCTCATATGCCAGACGGATGATACTCTTCAGCCAAAAAGAAAGAGAGGTAGCCGTAGCTTTCTGACCCCTACGCTTTCCAGAAAAAACAATGAATAATGAAGATGATTGACGGAAATCCTTAGTCGCCTGCAAGTAAAACTTCAGGGCACGGACCACGTCCAGGTTATGCAACATATGCTCCTTTTTAGAAGAAGGGTTAGGACATAATGAAGGAACAACGATTTCCTGATTAATATTCTTATTAGAAACAACCTTAGGAAGGAACCCAGGTTTGGTACGTAAAACCACCTTATCAGAATGGAAGATAAGATAAGGCGAATCACATTGTAACGCTGAAAGCTCAGAAACTCTACGAGCAGAAGAAATAGCAACCAAAAACAAAACTTTCCAAGATAACAACTTAATATCTATGGAATGCATGGGTTCAAACGCAACCCCTTGAAGAACACTAAGAACTAGATTCAAGCTCCAGGGTGGAGCAATTGGTCTAAACACAGGCTTAAAGGGACAGTCAACTATAGAATTGTTATTGTTTTAAAAGATAGATAATCCCTTTATTACTCATTCCCCAGTTTTGCATAACCAACACAGTTATATTAATGTACTTTTAACCTTTGTGATTACCTTGTATCTAGGAACCTTCTTCCAGCCCCCTGATCACATGACTGTGACCGTTTATTATCTATTGTCTTAAATAAACTAAAACTAAGAATACCAAGAGAAAAAAGCTAATTTGATGATAAAAGTAAATTGGAAAGTCAATTAAAATTAAAAGTCCTATCTGAATAATGAAAGTTTAATTTATACTTGACTGTCCCTTTAATTCTGGTTAAAGCCTGACAAAAAGACTGAACGTCTGGAACATCTGCCAAACGTTTATGTAACAAAATTGACAAAGCAGAAATGTGTCCCTTTAAGGAACTTGCTGATAACCCTTTCTCCAATCCTTCTTGGAGAAAAGACAGAATCCTGGGAATCCTAACTCTACTCCATGAGTAGCCCTTGGATTCACACCAACAAAGATATTTACGCCATATCTTATGATAGATCTTTCTAGTGACAGGCTTACGTGCCTGAATCAAAGTATCGATGACCAAATCAGAGAATCCCCGCTTAGATAAAATCAAGCGTTCAATCTCCAAGCAGTCAGCTGTAGAGAAATTAGATTTGGATGTTGGAAAGGACCTTGAATGAGAAGGTCCTGTCTCACTGGAAGTTTCCACGGAGGCAGAGAGGACATGTCCCCTAGATCTGCATACCAAATCCTGCGTGGCCACGCAGGCGCGATTAGAATTACTGAAGCTCTCTCCTGTTTGATCCGAGCAATCACCCGGGGAAGGAGAGGAAACGGTGGAAACACATAAGCTAGGTTGAACGACCAAGGCATCTATCAGTTCGGCCTGAGGATCCCTCGACCTGGATCCGTATCTTGGGAGCTTGGCATTCTGTCGATACACCATTAGATCCATCTCCGGTCTGCCCCATCTGAGAATCAGTGAGGCAAATACCTCCGGATGGAGTTCCCACTCCCCCGGATGAAAAGTCTGTCGACTTAGAAAATCCACTTCCCAGTTGTCCACTCTTGGGATGTAGATTGCTGACAGATAACAAGAGTGGGCCTCCGCCCACCGAATTATCTTGGATACTTCTGTCATCGCTAAGGAACTCCTCGTTCTTCCCTGATGTTTGATGTAAGCCACAGTCGCAATGTTGTCCAACTGGAATCTGATGAATTTGGCCGAAGCCAATTGAGGCCACGCCTGAAGCGCATTGAATATTGCTCTCAATTCCAGAATATTGATTGGAAGTAGAGACTCCACCTGAGTCCACACACCCTGAGCCTTCAGGGAATTTCAGACTGCACCCCAGCCTAGTAGACTGGCGTCCGTCGTCACTATCACCCACGAGGGTCTGAGGAAACACGTCCCTTGGGACAGATGATCCAGCGACAACCACCAAAGAAGAGAGTCTCTGGTCTCCTGGTCCAGATTTATCTGAGGAGATAAATTTGTATAATCCCCATTCCACTGACCAAGCATTCACAGCTGCAGTGGTCTGAGATGAAATCGAGCAAACGGAATGATGTCCATTGCCGCCAACATCAATCCAATTGCCTCCATGCACTGAGCCACTGATGGCCAAGGATTGGGCTGAAGAGCTTGGCATGTATTTAGAATTTTTGACTTTCTGACCTCCGTCAGAAAAATCTTCATGTCTATAGAATCTATTAGAGTTCCCAAGAAAAAAAACCTTTGTCTGTGGAATTAGTGAACTCTTTTCTAGATTCACCTTCCATCCGTGAGTTCTCAGAAATGCTAATACTGCATCTGTATGAGATTTTGTTAGATGATAAGTCGATGCCTGAATCAGAATATCGTCCAGATAAGGCGCCACTGCTAGAAGAGACCCTAGAACCTTTGTGAAGATTCTGGGTGCTGTGGCCAACCCGAAGGGAAGAGCCACGAACTGAAAATGTTTGTCCAGGAAGGCAAACCTTAGGTACTGATGATGATCCTTGTGGATAGAAATATGCAGGTATGCATACTTCAAGTCCACGGTAGTCATATATTGACCTTCCTGAATTATTGGTAAAATTGAGCGAATGGTCTCCATCTTGAAGGATGGGACACTGAGAAACTTGTTTAGACTCTTGAGATCTAAAATGGGTCTGAACATTCCCTCTTTTTTGGGAACCACGAAAAGGTTTGAGTAAAACCCCCGCCCCTGCTCTAGTCTTGGAACAGGACGAATTACTCCCATAGTAGAGAGGTCTTCTACACAACGTAAGAACGCCTCTCTTTTTATCTGGTCTACAGACAATCGTGAAAGAAGAAATCTCACCCTTGGGAGAAAACCTTTGAATTCCAGGTGATTTCCAGTGCCCAGGGGTCCTGAACATCTCTTTCCCAAGCCTGGACAAAAAGAGAAAGTCTGCTCCCTACTAGATCCGGTCCCGGATCGGGGGCCGCCCCTTCATGCCGACTTGGTAGTAGCAACGGGCTTCTTGTGTTGTTTACCCTTGTTCCAAGCTTGGTTGGGTTTCCAGACTGACTTGGCCTGATCAAAATTCCCTTCCTGCTTTGTGGAGGAAGAGGAAGAAGAGGGTACTCCTTTAAAATTCCGAAAGGAACAAAAATTATTCTGTTTACCCCTCAATTTAACAGTTTTATCCTGAGGTAGGAGATGACCCTTACCTCCAGTGATGTCAGAAATGATTTCCTTCAAGTCAGGCCCGAATAGGGTCTTACCCTTGAAAGGAATAGCCAAAAGCTTTGACTTAGATGACACATCAGCAGACCAAGACTTTAACCATAACGCTCTAAGCGCCAAAATGGCAAATCCAGCATTCTTAGCCGCCAACTTAGCAATTTGAAAGGCGGCATCTGTGATAAAACAATTAGCCAGCTTGAGAGCCTTAATTCTATCTAAGATATCCTTTAAAGGAGTCTCGGTCTTAAGAGACTCTTCTAAGGCCTCAAACCAAAAGGCTGCCGCAATTGTAACTAGTACAATGCATGCCGTAGGTTGCAAGAGGAAACCCTGATGAATAAACATTTTGTTTAGAAGACCCTCCAATTTCTTATCCATAGGGTCTTTGAAAGCGCAGCTGTCCTCAATAGGAATAGTTGTACGCTTAGCCAGGGTAGATATAGCTCCTTCCACCTTAGGGACTGTTTGCCAGGAGTCCCGAACAGTGTCAGATACAGGATACATTTTCTTGAAATTAGGAGAGGGAGCGAACGGGATACCCGGTCTGTCCCATTCCCTCTTAACAATTTCCGCAATTTTCTTAGGAACCGGAAAAACATCAGTGTAAGCAGGCACCTCTAAGTATTTGTCCATCTTACACAACTTCTCTGGTGGTACCACAATAGGGTCACAGTCATCCAGAGTCGCTAAAACCTCCCTAAGTAAAAGACGGAGGTGTTCAAGCTTAAATTTAAAGGATATGACAACCGAGTCTGTCTGAGGTAACGCACTTCCCGGTTCGGAAAGTTCCCCCTCAGATACAAGATCCCTAACCCCCAATTCAGATCCCTGAGAGGGTACATCGGAAATAGCCAACAACGCATCAGAGTGATCAGCATTCACATTGTCCTCTGTCCTACTGCGTTTACACTGTAACACTGGCAACTTAGATAACACCTCTGTAAGGGTAGTTGACATAACTGCAGCCATATCTTGCAGAGTAAATGAATAAGACGCGGTTGAAGAACCAGGCGTCGCTTGGGTGGGCGTTAAAGGTTGTGACACTTGGGGAGAAGCTGGCGGTACACCCTGATTCCCTTCAGCCTGAGAATCATCTTTACACACACTTTCTTTACATAAAATTTGTGCTTTGCATTGTAAGGCCCTCTCAGTACACGAGGGACAAATAAATCAGAGGGGTTCCACAGTGGCATCTAAACACATAGAACAAGGAGTTTCCTCCTCACTATCCGACATGTTAAACAGACTAGCAGTACTGATAATAGTATTACCTTACTAAATATTGAGCTTTGATTATCCTAAAAAACGAAAAAAATTAAAAACCAAAAAAACTGTACTGCGCCTTTAAATTTAAAAAGCGCAACTATTTTACTGAAACTGCGAAAACGCCTTTTTTTGCCAGAAAAAACTATTTTAATGTGCCTAAAAACGCTCCTTAATATTGCATCCACTTGCAAGATATGCCCAAATACAATATTATCACTCAGAACATAAATTGTATTATTTATTCAGTTTATTGGCCCCTGCACCACGCCACAGCTCTGCTGTGGCGCCTACCTGCCCCCGGAATGAACCTGTTGCCGGATAATTCGTGAAAAGACTTATTGAGTGCAGACAGACATAAGCCTCCAGCCTCTGCTTGCTATGCGATGGCGATGAAGACGGAGCGACGGAGCGCGCGAAAATAGGCCTCGCCCGCCGTGGGCGTACTGTATCTTGACTAGGACCCGCATGGGTCGCAGTGCAAACAAACATGCCTGATAAAATAAAAAATATGTGCCAAGTGTCCTAATGCAGACCAAACGTTAACACTGAGTCCTGCATCCAGCCATACCATTAACCGCTCTAAGTCTCGCAGCGTCCAGCCCAAAAATAAGCCACCAAGGTCTTTATTACTTCTGGCCATAAAATAATTAAATAAATTAATAAAGGGATTTCAAGTACACCATATCCATTTTTCTTAGTGTATACTGCTTACCCCTCCCCATATAAGGGACAATGTCAGCCTGTTCCGATATATCAAGTCTCCCCAGAAAGCAAAAGACTGAACATACCTCAATGCTGCTTGTAGCAAGACACCGTTCTCCACACTGAAGATTTTCTTACACTACCTTCAGCTGCGCTGTGGGAACCATAAGGATCTTAGATAATATTTGCTAAGATCATCAACATCAGGGCAGAAAATAATATGTCTTCACTCCAGCAAGAGACTGGCGATTTCCCCCTGAGAAAAATAGCACTCTCTGGCACAAATTTTAAAATAAAAAACTTCTTGATGGAAGAATCTAAACTAACACCTCACTTTACCTCTTCCTATTACTAACACAGGCAAAGAGAATGACTGGAGGTGGAGGAAGGGAGGAGCTATATATATATACAGCTCTGCTGTGGTGCTCTTTGCCACTTCCTGTTAGCAGGAAGATAAATCCCACAAGTAAAGATGAAATCCGTGGACTCGTCATATCTGTAGAAGAAATAAATACACATGGTAAAATCAAGAGTGGGGTCTATGGTAGAGCTTTGGTGAAGGGACATCTTGTGACCCAACAGACCATTGTCATCTACAGATTGTCCAGTATTTTTTTATAGCTGACAGCTGGCATCCCTAGTTTTTGGGCTTGTACAATTCTATAAGAAATCTCACTAGTACTATGAAGCCCCTGTCCTAATTCTATAAAGGCAGTTTTTAACTTTATAACAATATCTCACAAAGAGGTGGTCCCTGCTTTTAATCCCTTAATGAGAAAATGACAAACAATGTACCCCCTTGAATTCCATTACTGTATGTGGATCAGGAGCCATACTCTTGAACACTATGTGCCTGTAGTAGTGTGTGTAGCAATGTTCTACAAACACCAATTATCATTAACTCTTAAAGGGAAAGCTTGTCCACTTCATTATAGCGCTCTCTACAGAATCCTAGCTTCTCTGAATCATTAACAGAGGAAATTGAGAGATCTCTTCTTAAATTCCATCTTCCTCAGCTCCTTGTAGAACAATGTTACTTGTAACTATTTCAATATTATCAAGGGGAGACAACCCTTTGCTATCAAACGTTTCAATCTGCAGAAGGTGTTTTATTTTCTTATAAGAAATATATGGTTCTTTTAAGGCCTTTAGGGTAGGGCCGCCAATGCTACAGCCCAGAGGCAACACCATTTTGTGTGGCCATCAGCACCACTGAGCAAAAAAGATAACTAAGCACTTGTACCACATTTTTGTAAATTTGAGCAATATGTACAATTAAATTAACAGCAATTAATTTGCTATGTAAATGATTAAATAACATAATTTATGCTTACCTGATAAATTTATTTCTCTTGTGATGTATCGAGTCCACGGATTCATCCTTACTTGTGGGATATTCTCCTCCCCTACAGGAAGTGGCAGAGAGAGCACCCACAGCAGAGCTGTCTATATAGCTCCCCCCTTAGCTCCACCCCCCAGTCATTCGACCGAAGGCTAGGAAGAAAAAGGAGAAACTATAGGGTGCAGTGGTGACTGAAAGTTTAAAAATAAAAATATATATGCCTGTCTTAATAAACAGGGCGGGCCGTGGACTTGATACATCACAAGAGAAATAAATTTATCAGGTAAGCATAAATTATGTTTTCTCTTGTAAGATGTATCGAGTCCACGGATTCATCCTTACTTGTGGGATACCAATACCAAAGCTTTAGGACACAGATGAAGGGAGGGACAAGACAGGGACCTTAAATGGAAGGCACCACTGCTTGTAGAACCTTTCTCCCAAAAATAGCCTCAGAAGAAGCAAAAGTATCAAATTTGGAAAATTTGGAAAAAGTATGAAGCGAAGACCAAGTCGCCGCATTACAAATCTGTTCAACAGAAGCCTCATTTTTAAAAGCCCATGTGGAAGCCACAGCTCTAGAAGAATGAGCAGTAATTCTTTCAGGAGGCTGCTGTCCAGCAGCCTCATAGGCCAAATGGATGATGCTTATCAGCCAAAAGGAAAGAGAGGTAGCCGTAGCCTTTTGACCTCTCCGCTTACCAGAATAAACAACAAACAATGAAGATGTTTGACGGAAATCTTTAGTTGCTTGTAAGTAGAACTTTAAAGCACAAACCACATCAAGATTGTGCAATAGACGTTCCTTCTTTGAAGAAGGATTAGGACACAGTGAAGGAACAACAATCTCTTGATTGATATTCTTATTAGAAACAACCTTAGGAAGAAACCCAGGTTTGGTACGCAAAACCACCGTATCTGCATGGAAAATAAGATAAGGGGAATCCCACTGTAAAGCAGATAGCTCAGAAACTCTTCGAGCCGAAGAGATAGCTACTAAAAACAAAACTTTCCAAGATAGAAGCTTAATATCTATGGAATGCATAGGTTCAAACGGAACCACTTGAAGAACTTTAAGAACTAAATTCAAACTCAATGGCGGAGCAACAGGTTTAAACACAGGCTTAATTCTGACCAAAGCCTGACTAAATGCTTGAACGTCTGGGACATCTGCCAGACGTTTGTGTAGTAAAATAGACAAAGCAGATATTTGCCCTTTTAGAGAACTAGCTGATAATCTCTTCTCCAAACCTTCTTGGAGAAAAGACAATATTCTAGGAATCCTAATGTTACTCCGCGAGTAACCTTTGGATTCACACCAATAAAGATATTTGCGCCAAATCTTATGATAGATCTTCCTGGTGACAGGCTTTCTAGCCAGAATCAGGGTATCAATGACCGACTCAGAGAAACCACGCTTTGATAGAATCAGGCGTTCAATCTCCAAGCAGTCAGACGCAGAGAAAACTAGATTTGGATGCGTGAAAGGACCTTGGATTAGAAGGTCCCGCCTCATTGGCAGAGTCCACGGTGGAACCGAGGACATGTCCACTAGGTCTGCATACTAAGTCCTGCGTGGCCACGCAGGTGCTATCAGAATCACTGAAGCTCTCTCCTGCTTGATTCTGGCAACCAGAAGTGGGAGGAGAGGAAACGGTGGAAATACATAGGCCAGATTGAAGGACCAAGGCACTGCTAGAGCATCTATCAGCACCGCCTTGGGATCCCGGGACCTGGAACCGTAACAAGGAAGTTTGGCATTCTGACGGGACGCCAACAGATCCAATTCTGGTGTGCCCCATAGCTGAATCAGCTGAGCAAATACCTCCGGATGGAGTTCCCACTCCCCCGGATGAAAAGTCTGACGACTTAGGAAATCCACCTCCCAGTTCTCTACTCCTGGGATGTAGATTGCTGAGAGATGGCAAGAGTGATCCTCTGCCCATCGGATTATTTTGGTTACCTCCATCATCGCTAGAGAACTCCTTGTTCCTCCTTGATGATTGATATAAACTACAGTCGTGATGTTGTCTGATGAATTTGGCCGCAGCAAGCTGAGGCCACGCCTGAAGTGCATTGAATATCACTCTCAGTTCTAGAATGTTTATCGGAAGAAGAGATTCCTCCTGAGACCATAAGCCCTGTGCTTTCAGGGAGTTCCAGACTGCACCCCAGCCTAGCAGGCTGGCATCTGTCGTTACAATGAGCCACTCTGGCCTGCGGAAGTACATTCCCTGAGACAGGTAGTCCTGAGACAACCACCAGAGAAGAGAATCTCCGGTCTCCTGGTCCAGATGCTGTTGAGGAGATAAATCTGCATAATCCCCATTCCATTGTTTGAGCATGCATAGTTGCAGTGGTCTGAGGTGTAGGCGGGCAAAAGGAACTATGTCCATTGCCGCTACAATGAGTCTGATTACCCCCATACACTGAGCCACTAATGGCCGAGGAATGGAATGAAGAGCTCGGCAAGAGGTTAAGAGTTTTGATTTTCTGACCTCCGTCAGAAATATTTTCATTTCTACCGAATCTATCAGAATCTCTAGAAAGGAAACTCTTGTAAGAGGGAAGAGAGAACTCTTTTACATGTTCACCTTCCACCCGTGAGATCTCAGAAAAGCCAACACAATGTCCGTGTGAGACTTGGCTAGCTGGAAAAACGACGCCTGAATTAAGATGTCGTCTAGATAAGGCGCCACTGCTATGCCCCGTGGTCGTAGAACCGCCAGAAGGGACCCTAGCACCTTTGTGAAAATTCTTGGAGCCGTGGCCAACCCGAAGGGAAGGGCCACAAACTGGTAATGCCTGAATAGAAAGGCGAATCTGAGAAATTGATGATGATTTCTGTGAATAGGGATGTATAGATACGCATCCTTTAAGTCCACGGTAGTCATATATTGACCCTCCTGGATCAGAGGTAGAATAGTTCGAATAGTCTCCATCTTGAATGATGGAACTTTGAGGAACTTGTTTAGAATTTTGAGATCCAAGATTAGTCTGAAAGTTCCCTCTTTTTTGGGAACCACAAACAGGTTTGAGTAGAACCCTAGCCCCTGTTCCTCTTTTGGGACTGGGCGGGTCACCCCCATAGTATGTAAATCTTCTACACGGCGTAAGAACACCTCTCTCTTTGTCTGGATTACAGACAGTCGAGAAATGTGAAATCTCCCCCTTGGAAGGGAGTCTTTGAATTCCAGAAGATATCCTTGGGACACAATTTCTAAAGCCCAGGGATCGTGAACATCTCTTGCCCAAGCCTGAGCGAAGAGAGAGAGTATGCCCCCTACTAGATCCGGTCCCGGATTGGGGGCTACCCCTTCATGCTGTCTTAGAGGCAGCTGCAGGCTTCTTGGCCTGTTTACCCTTGTTCCAAGCCTGGTTAGATCTCCAGACTGACTTGGATTGGGCAAAATTCCCCTCTTGCTTTGAAGCAGAGGAAGCAGAAGCGGGACCACTCTTAAAGTTCCGAAAGGAACGAAAATTATTTTGTTTGGTCCTCATCTTATTTGATCTATCCTGAGGAAGGGTATGACCTTTCCCTCCAGTGATGTCTGAAATAATCTCTTTCAGTTCAGGCCCGAATAGGGTCTTTCCTTTGAAAGGGATGTTCTAAAATCTAGATTTAGATGACACATCAGCAGAGCAGGACTTAAGCCATAACGCCCTGCGTGCTAAAATGGCAAAACCTGAATTCTTTGCCGCTAATTTAGCCAGTTGAAATGCGGCATCAGTAATAAAAGAATTAGCCAATTTAAGGGCCTTAATTCTGTCCATAATCTCCTCTAATGGAGTCTCCATCTGAAGAGCCTCTTCTAGAGCCTCAAACCAGAAAGCAGCTGCAGTAGTTACAGGAACAATGCACGCAATAGGTTGGAGAGAAAAACCCTGATGAACAAAAATTTTCTTCAGGAGACCCTCTAATTTTTTATCCATAGGATCTTTGAAAGCACAACTGTCTTCGATAGGTATAGTTGTATGCTTAGACAGAGTAGAAATAGCTCCCTCCACCTTAGGAACTGTCTGCCATGAGTTCCGCATGGTGTCAGATATGGGAAACATTTTCTTAAAAACAAGAGGGGGAGAGAACAGAATACCTGGTCTATCCCACTCCTTAGTAATAATATTCACAATCCTCTTAGGGACTGGAAAAACATCAGTGTAAACAGGAACCTCCAAGTATTTATCCATTTTACACAATTACTCTGGAACCACTATAGGGTCACAATCATCTAGAGTCGCTAATACCTCCTTGAGCAATAAGTGGAGGTGTTCAAGCTTAAAATTAAAGGCCGTCATATCAGAATCTGTCTGAGGAAGCATCTTTCCTGAATCAGAAATTTCTCCCTCAGATAACAAATCCCTCACCCCTACTTCAGAGCATTGTGAGGGCATATCAGATACGGCTACTAAAGCGTGAGACGGCTCAACATTTCCTAAACCCAGAGCTGTCCCGCTTTCCTTGTAAACCAGGCAGTTTAGATAAAACCTCTGTGAGGGTTGTATTCATAACTGTGGCCATATCCTGTAAAGTAAAAGAATTTGATGCACTAGAGATACTTGGCGTCACTTGAGCGGGCGTTACTGGTTGTGACACTTGGGGAGAGCTAGATGGCGAACCCTCATTTACTTCTGACTGAGAATCATCTATTGCTCTATTTTTAAGTGCTAATATATGTTCTTTCTAGTTAATAGACATATCAGTACAATTGGGACACATACTAAGAGGGGGTTCCACAATGGCTTCCAAACATATTGAACAAGGATTTTCCTTGGTGTCAGACATGTTAAACAGGCTAGTAATGTAACAAGCAAGCTTGGAAAACACTGTAATCAAAGTAAATAACACTTCGAATTAAAACAGTACTGTGCCTTTAAGAGAAAAAAAGTTGCACAAATTCTGCAAAACAGTGTAAAAAAGCAGTAAACTTAACAAAATTTTTACAGTAGCATCATAAAGACTTAGTGACTTTGCACAGCTATGCAAATAAACAATTAACCTCTTAAAGGCAAAACCAGATTGAAAAATACTTTCAGCACCTTGCCACAGCTCTGCTGTGGCTCCTATCTGCCCTTCAGAATGATTTGTGGGGGAAAAAACTTCTTTTACAGCCCTCAAACACAGCAGGAACCTCAGGAGAAGCAGTTAGATGTCTCTGAGGAAAAGAAACTGCGCAACTGAGGCGTGAAAATAGGCCCCTCCCACCTCACTCGATGTTTTGAGGCCTATCAAACAAACACCAGAGTGTCTCTTAATTAACCATGTGGGTTAAAAAAACAACAAAAAACAAGCCACAATGACCCCTTTAGTCCCTTAAAAAAAAAAAATTATAATTGCATCATTCACTGAATAAACAAAAACGTTTTTTTGTTTTTTTTTAACAGTGTCACCAGTAACTAATGAGACCTTCAAGCAAGCTGAAATTCCTATCAAAGAGTATGAATACAGCTTACCCTTCCCTCATGGGAATAATGCCAGCCTTTTCTAGAATTAACACAGTCTGTCTAGAAAAAAATAGACTGAACATACCTTAATGCAGTTTAGCCTGCAAACTGTTCCCCCAACTGAAGTTTTTCCTGTACTCTTCAGCCCTTGTGAGAACAGCAGTGGATCTTAGTTAAAAAATGCTAAGATCATCATCCTACTTGCAGAAATCTTCATCCCTTTTCTGCCAGAGAGTAAAAAGTACACACCGGTACCATTTAAAATAACAAACTTTTTTTTTTTTTTTTTTCCTTAAATAGTTTTATTAAGATTCACGGTAAGGCATACAATAGTGAAATATCAATACATATTATACAAATAAATGATTCCAAGATAGCAAGTTATAAACATTTGTGAGATCAAACAAGTAAGCTATGCCTATCAGACTATATACCCTCTAAAGAGCTATAAGGCCACTCTTGGACCTTGAAAAGATATAAAGATAATCAGTAGAGAAGGTAACTGAAAACAGTACAAGACCACTCATGGGTCTCAATTAGCGAATCTTATTTTTTGTTTTAAGGGAAGGGATTATGAAGTAGACAAACATATAAACAAATGGTAAAAATTGTATACATGTTCCATACTTATGGTCTAGTACAGGTGAAAACTAGATAATGACAATATATGGGTATGACACATTTATAGTCTATTACAAATAGAAATTAGCTTTATGGCATTCCAAAATATAAAAACCTCATTTTTCTGTCTTTTTGTTCAGAACCAGCTGGGCCTCTCTTGGACCCCTGAACCCTTATGGAGATAAACAACAAAGGGTGGAAGACATGAGACCACTTTTGGGCCTTTATAAAACTAAACATAGACATATATAAAATTAGTTAAATTACATGTGGGTTGAACTGAAATTTCAACAGACAGGAGAGCATACATCATAGTTATAGTCTAGCATACAGAAAACTCAATTTATAACAGGCAAAGGGTGTGACACATACTATTATCAACTAGCACTAACATCTGGGCTGAATTGGTGTACAAGGGGTACATGTAATAAAATTAAGTAGGGTTACTGATTGCAGTATATAATTAAGTCCTAGCAGACTGTGGTATTAATTACCAGGCACAAAGATGCTGGGCCTTTAGGAACTTATATGGCCATAATTTATTGCCCACACCTCCAGAGGGGGGTGAGAGAGGTCTATGAGGCTTTGTAAGACAATAGTCTGTGGGGTGTTATATTATTCTAACGGTGTGACACAGTCTAACTAATATGGAATGCTATAACACTGCAGCATATAATATAGTGCAACATAATGGGAAATCATAATACAGTTCTTTCAAATAGCCATCTATTACATCTCTAAGTATCCCTGCTTATGACTCATTATTTGCCTAATTAAAATAACAAGCATCTGTATATGAAAACAAGCTCCCTAGTAAAAGCAAACAGGTATGAACCAAAATCCCATAAACCCACCTTCTGAACATAAACTAAAATTACACCAAAGTATAAATATATAGTGGGCAAATGTAAGCAGTATGCAATGTATAACCGTAAGCCAAACTATAAGTCTTGAAGCTAAGTAGGGGTTTTCCCAGGAAGGTCCGATATTATGTCCACATTAATACACCGTTAAGAGTTTTGTTCAGCCTATACCTATTCTGCAGGCTAAGCAACTCACAGTAACAGCATTTCGGACGGCAGATGCCTCAGTTGGAAACCGCAAGGGTCTTACTCCAGTGCTAACTTGCGTGGATTGTAACAGGCAATGTGAGGAAAGTTGTAAACCCAGTGTCCGTTCACCTCTCAGGGCTTTAACCCCAGCAGGTGGGTTGCATATTTGAGCGTGCTTCAACATGACTGCCAAATGAATGGATTTGTGAGCTGAGCGGCATGTAGTGTTGGAATCCATTTCCCCTGTCAGAGGCGAGATGTAGTTTAGCGCCATGTGGTCAGCGACTCTCTGGTTAGCCCTATCGACCTTCTCTTTACTTGTATTGGCAGCATAATCAGGAATAACGGTCCGCCCAGACAAACACATGTCCCCATCTCCTTGTTTTTGCGGGCCATTATATAATGCAGGCAGCTGATGCTGGGGCCCCAAAGCGCTGCATCTACCTTCTTTCATCGGAGAGTGGGCTGTTTGTAGATCAGCCTTGTCGACCTCAGGTTTAATAAAGGCCATTCGTAACTGTTCTATACATTCAGCCTGAAAAGCATCAAAGAGGCTACACAGCTCCTCTACAAGACATATAGCCGGCTTCATGCTGGAGCAATTGATCTCTGGTATACACCACAGGATATTGTAGGTAGTAGCGAAATATCTGGGTGACAGTAGAGTTAGTGCGTATCCCACTCCACAATAACACCGTTACCTATAAATACATATGTCCATGGGTGAAAAAGACGGTTACTGCCATAGCTTTTCAGCAGCTACGTATCAATAGATCTAGACAGCACACACGGCTGTTATTCCTGACACATCAGGACTCAGGGAGGGTAAATGAGGAGCCAGGTCTGTTACTAGGCCTCCGCTGCGTTCCTCATCTATTCCGGTCTGCTTGGCTGGAATTCAAAGTCAAAAAGCACAGAAATCCGTTTTTCAGATATTAATCTGCAGGACAGTTGTGATTCCCGGCTTGGATTGTAAGTTTGTGAAGCGATAGGCAACGGATCTATCAGCTCCCGGATTCAGCTAAAGTTAAAAGCAGCCATCTTGGTCGATGTTCGGACCCGCCCCCCAAAATAACAAACTTTTGCTTGAGAAAATAAAAAACTAACATTTTTGTCACCACACTCCTCTTGCCCTTCCTAGCAGTTAAGCAGACAGAGAGAATGACTGGGGGGTGGAGCTAAGGGGGGAGCTATATAGACAGCTCTGCTGTGGGTGCTCTCTCTGCCACTTCCTGTAGGGGAGGAGAATATCCCACAAGTAAGGATGAATCAGTGGACTCGATACATCTTACAAGAGAAAAATGTGATTATAATCCAATTTTACTTTACATCTTTATCTTTAGGATAAGTGTTAGCATAATGTTAGTGATGGGCCCTATTAACAAAAACATTTTGGAGCTCCTGATTTATAATGTTCAGTCTAGTGCTCCAGTTTCCATCCTAATTTTCTTGACTTCTACTTCTTGATCATTTCAAAGCCAGTTACAGATGTATCAGTAAAAATACCCCCAAAAACAATTGAAGGTGTTAATTAGGTTGATCACATATCTCAAAAGGAGAATAAGCAAAATGCTTACACTTTAGCTGACATTTATCAGTAGTATAAACTATAGATATCAAGCATATCAAGCAATATCAAGATATTCAGAAAAAAAACAACCATACAATTTAAAAAGTGTATCATCTTATATTAGATGTTTGTTTGGGCAATTATCTAAAATGTTTATTTCACTTATTACATAATAACAAAATTCCAACAGAATAAGGTCAATCAGATTGTCATTCAGGATAGTGACCATTTGTTGTGCATTTCTAGAGTTATGACCTATGTCTACTTACCAGTCCCAAGACAAACAATTGTGATATCTACAGACTGCACCAATGTCTTGATTTCTGAGGGGGAATAAGTATCACACTGGGCATCACTGCATCCAGCAGCAAAGCTGACCTGCACTGGAAGGATTCCAATACCATTCCTAAAAACATATAATAGTCATTAAAGGGGCAGTAACCACTTTGAGAATTTAATAGAAAAAAATGCTAATTATGCATAATAAATCAATTTTGCAATATATTTGTATTACTTGTTTTGCCCCCTTTTCCTGTTATGTAAGTTTAAAAATCAGGTATTTTCCAGTCCTGAAAACTAAGCTCATGGCCGTGTTCAAATGCCAAACCTTTCCACATTCCTGTCCCTAGTTTGCAGTTTGTATCTTCTCATTTTGACTGCAACCAAATAAAGGAGATTTTTTTTACGCAATCACACTGGAAAGCCCTGTTATTTCCACAATCAAGTCCAGATTGTCTCCTCCATATAAGGAAAGTGGTGTGTGAAGTTTAATCATAGGAAAACAATTGCAGCACAGAAGGTGTTAATCTGTTATCTGCTGATATGTTCATTTATTAGAAGACCACAGAAAAATGTTGTAATTATACAGGGTTTTCTGTCCCTTTAACTTAATTCACATAGTGGGCTGGTGAGTATGATAAACTATAGTTAACCACAAACAGGGAAGTTTAGATTCCATTTCTGTATTTTAAAGGGAACTCGTTTTATGCCTTTAAAGCAAACCATATTTAATCCAAATGATCAACAGATCTGCAAGCTGCATTCAAAGGTCTCAACAAAAAGCACCAAACCATCATAACTCCTACACTTGGGCTCTATTTGTCTGCCCCTCAGCCCATGCTTTACGTGGCAGAGTTCCTTTATGTGCTTCCTCCATTCTCTTCACTTAGCATGAAAAATACTCCCAACCTGGTTCCACATATAGCCTTACATTTTTATTTACAGTCTACTTTGTCAATTTATTTCCCTAAAACAACTTCACATCTTCTAGCAGCAATCTAAGCGATCAGCAAGACATGAAGACACATCAGTGATGACCAGTGCGGAGAAGTCAATCTCTGGAATGCCTCTTGTTGAGGATACATTGGCCTAAATTACAACTGGACACCACGCAAAGTTAAATCAATAGCACCCCTATTCTTGCACTTGTATTACAAGTTGAAAGTAAAAAGTTTGCTCATGAGTGAAAGACTCAGGCACAATAACATCTGGAAGTTGGATAGCATGACCACGTTAACTCCCTTTCCCCAAAGCCTCTTCTGGATTTTACTCGCACATGAACCGAAAGGTGCACTAGGCCAACTGTACTAAAGTCAAAGGTGCATTAAGAAATATTTTAAATACATTTGTTCTTCACTTAGAAGATGATATATTTTAAATAAATAAATAAATAAATATATATATATATATATATATATATATATATATATATATATATATATATATATATATATATATAAAAAATTTGTTACAGGTGCACACTTGGCACTTTTATTAATAATGATCACTTGTGCAAAGCGAGTAATTCCAAGAAAGTGGAAATCTCATAGCTCTCCCACCCTCGAGGAATGGAATTCCCAAATGGCGGAAACTTTGTTGTTAGAGAGGTACCACTATCTGAAAACCCATAACTTGGTAATGCATGAACTAATTTTGGCTATGTGGCATGGCACAATATAATTTTTTTTTTTTTTTTTTTTTCTCTCTCTCTCTCTCTCTTCTTCCCTTGTCCCTTCTTTCCCCGTATGTCTTTCCCATTCTTCATAATACATCCTACCAGCTCTAGACTAGGCAGTAATGACAATAATCTAAAATGAATATGTTTATATATAAGATGGTTCCCTTCTGGAGGACTTCCTCTAGAACGGAAAAATATATGACGAAGTATGTATAACGCTCTTCTAAGCTTTGTAATACATTTGTATATGCCTTAATAGCTTGTGTACAATCAAAAATGTTGAAAAGGAGTCGTATGTATATTTTCTGTACTTTTTTCTCTTACAGCTTTGTTAACATTGTATTGAAATACTTCAATAAAGCTTTTTGGAAAAAAAAAAAAAAAAAAAAAAAAAAAAAATTGTTACAGGTAAAGTCAGAAATCTGGGTAATCCTAGGATTACCCGGGTAAACCTGACATTACACAACCGGATGTGGGTAATGCCGGATGTAATGTAATTCCCCCATCTACACTATTTTTTTTGCCTCTACCTTGGGGGTTTAAGGAAGGCACCCTGCCAATCCTCTGGCATCCATCCCAAGTGAACCTTGGGGAATGAGGTTTACAAGGGGGGCTTTACCTTCCTGGAATCTTCCAGGCGGAGGCAAAAAAGTAGTAGTCAAGATGTGTGAATTACAGTGCATCGTATATATGTTTGATGCAGTGACTCAATGCACTCTGAGAAGATTTATGTTACATCAGTCTTTTCTAAGGATTACCCAATTTCTTACTTTACCTGCAACATATATTATATTATATTATATATATATTTAAAAAGATAATTTTCTTCAAAATATTGGAAGACTACAAGTGCATTACAAAGTGAAGAACAAAGGTTTTAAAGTATCACTAAAAAAATCACTTTGTGTGTGTGTGTGTGTGTGTATATGTATATATATGTATATATATATATATATATATATATATATATATATATATATATATATATATATATATATATATATATATATATATATATATATATATATATATATATCAGTGATGTGCAGTCACTAGAGGCAGGTGAGGCAGTGCTTCACCTCTCATATGGGCAAAAATATATATTTTTTTATTGGCTTTAAAAAAAAAATTGTAATTTTTTTCCCACCATTTTTTTCTCTCACAGCTATATGTTGTGCAATGAAGAGGCACAAGCAGGTCTGCCCACCATTACACAACATGCTGCACCACCTACTGGATGCAAGTGGTTAAGATCATTGCATAGCCCATTAACTGCTTATTTGAGGCAGTCCTATTTGGGCTGAACCAATCCAGCGAGAGGCATTAGTAAGTGGAACATAGGGTTGGGGCTGGATGTTAAATCATATAAAACAAAACAAAAACGGAAAAAAACAACTTTCATATATTTTGTTGCTGTCCTGTGAACCTGCTAGCTTTGCTAAAGTGAAAAAGAGAGTTCTGTTCTTCCCCTCTAAGTGCAGTGTAATGTGCCACTGTCACTTCCTGAATCCTTATATAGAGCGGCAGAGAGAGCAGTGTTTCAGCCACATCTTATTAAAGTAAGATTTTACTGAAAGGGATTCTGTTAGTGAAAATGATAATTTAATGAATGTGGTTTAGTGTTTTTTTACTCTTTTACAGCAGGGTCGTTTTTGTATTTTGTTTACTCAAACTTTACACCCACTAACTTAGCAGCTTGCCTCTGTACTTCACACTAAATTATAGACTAATTTTCTGAACTCTATGTAGCTCTGCTGTTTTATTACTTAAAAATGCAGTGGTCCCTCTCCCCCCCTTGTGTGTGTGTGTGTGTGTGTGTGTGTCTCTCTCTATCTATCCATCTCTCTCCTTATGTGTTGTTCTCCCCCATGGTCTCTTTCTCAATCTGTCTCTCTTCCTCCCCCTCTGACTCTCATCCCTTATGTAATGAAAGAATCTATAAGCATAATTTGCAGCATTAAAGTAAAAAGTATGTTTTAAACATATTTTAATGGGCATGGATTTCTAGATCTCATAATCAGAGCAAGCATTGTGTTATCTGGCAAGAGTTTCTGTTACAATCCTTTTAGACTAAAATCAGATGTTTACTAAGTTGACCAGTTTTCCAAGACACCATTTAAAGGGACATGAAACCCATATGAAACCCATATGCAAATTTAAATAACTTTCCAATTTACATCTAATATCTAATTTTCTTCATTCTTTTGATGTCCTTTGTTTAAAATCATATCTAAATATGCTCAGTAGCTGCTGATTGGTGGCTGCACATAGATACCTCATGTGATTGGCTCACCCATGTGCATTGCTATTTCTTCAACAAAGGATATCTAAAGAATGAAGGCGTATCCTGCCACTGCCTCACCAGCCTCTGACGTCACTGCACGTCACATATATATATATATATATATATATATATATATATATATATATATATATATATATATATATATATATATACACACACACACATTATATATACACACACATACACACACATATACATACATACATACATACATACATAACATATACATATAAACTGTACAACTTGATTGAAAATCAAACTGAAACTTCTAGGTGGAGGGAAGTAAAAATAAAAAAAAATGAAATAATATGGTTGCACAAGTGTGCACACCCTCTTATAACTGGGGGATGTAACTGTGTTTAGAATTGAGCAATCACATTCAAAATCATGTTAACTAGGAGTCAGTACACACCTGCCATCATTTAAAGTGCCTCTGATTAGCCCCAAATAAAGTTCAGCTGTTCTAGTAGGTCTTTCCTGACATTTTCTTAGTCGCAACCTACAGCAAAAGCCATGGTTCGCAGAGAGCTTCCAAAGCATCAGAGGGATCTCATTGTTAAAAGGTATCAGTCAGGAGAACGATACAAAAGAATTTCCAAGGCATTATATATACCATTGAACACAGTGAAGACAGTCATCATCAAGTGGAGAAAATATGGCGCAACAGTAACATTACCAAGAACTGGACGTCCCTCCAAAATTGATGAAAAGACGAGAAGAAAACTTGTCTGGGAGGCTGCCAAAAGGCCTACAGCACCATTAAAGGAGCTGCAGGAATATCTGGCAAGTACTGGCTGTGTGGCGCATGTGACAACAATCGCCCGTATTCTTCATATGTCTGGGCTATGGGGTAGAGTGGCAAGACGGAAGCCTTTTCTTACAAAAAAAACATCCAAGCCCAGCTAAATTTTGCAAAAACACATCTGAAGTCTGCCAAAAGCATGTTGCAAAAGGTGTTCTGGTTTGATGAAACCAAGATTAAACTTTTTGGCCATAATTCCAAAAGATATATTTCGGCGCAAAAACAACACTGCATATAACCAAAAGAACACCATACCCACAGTGAAGCATTTTGGTGGCAGCATCATGCTTTGGGGCTGTTTTTCTTCAGCTGGAACTGGGGCCTTAGTCAAGGTAGACGGAATTATGAACAGTTCCAAATACCAGACAATATTGGCACAAAACTTTCAGGCTTCTGCTAGAAAGCTGAACATGAAGAGGAACTTCATCTTTCAGCATGACAACACCCCAAAGCATACATCTAAATCAACAAAGGAATGGCTTCACCAGAAGGAGATAAAAGTTTTGGAATGGCCCAGTCAGAGCCCAGACCTGAATTCAATCGAAAATCTGTGGGGTGATCATAAGTGGGCTGTGCACAAGAGATGCCCTCACAATCTGACAGATTTGGAGTGTTTTTGCAAAGAAGAGTAGGCAAATCTTGCCAAGTCAAGATGTGCCATGCTGAAAAACTCATACCCAAAAAGACTGAGTGCTGTAATAAAATCAAAGGGTGCTTCAACAAAGTATTAGTTTAAGGGTGTGCACACTTATGCAACCATATTATTTTAGTTTTTTATATCCACTTCCCTCCACCTAAAATATTTTAGTTTGTTTTGCAATATATATATATATATATATATATATATATATATATATATATATATATATATATATAATGGAGGTGAAGGAGTCACTCACAGGGTCTAGTTTCCAACTAACAATGTATAATAAAATACATTGGAATTTGGAAACAAGACCCTGTGAGTGACTCCTTCTTCACCGCCGTTGTATTTACTCGTGGAGTGCACCCAGGGAAACGTGGGCAGCTTGTGCCTTAGATTTATATTTTCACCAGGGTGTTACTGCCTTCATCTACATCCTTGCTGTCCTCCCTGGGTACAGCGCGATACGCTTCCGCTGCCCTACCGGCTAGCTTGCCTGCTAGCACCGGCACCCATACGGACTGCTCCAAATCATGTAACTCGCACAGTCTCTCAAAATCCTGTAAATACCCATCGATCTCATCCTTCTCCTCACAAAACATTTTAAATGCATGGTATGGGATTTTGGGTCTTACTGGGTTGCTGAGTGCGTCCAAAATGGATTCTGCTCGGGAGGATGCATTCCGCGGACTGTACTCCTGCACATCTGCCATTACCACGGATAGCATATCCCGTGGTACAGGTTGGGGTAAAAATTCCAGCCTGGTCCTCATTTCCCTCTGGTATAGGGTCTCCTCCATGGCTGCTGGAGGCGTAGCGCTGTGAGCTCTGTCTCCCTCCATCAGCTAGGCAATTAATATAGCCTTGGGTTTGCTGCTGCCTATCTTTCCCCTGACTTCTAGCAGTTCCTTTAACGTTTGTCTCTTTAGCTTAGAATAATCCATCTCCATTCACTTCGGTCCCTGGTACTCCTTCCATCTTAGTCAGTATTGTAGTAATCCCCCTCTTCCTGAGGTTACTGGCTTGTGTAGTTGCTCTTCTGGGCGATAAGGTTCATTCCGTCGCTTGCCACCAATTGTAACGGTACCAACAGGATACCAAGGGTTAACACCAGATGAACAATGTCCTGCATAGGGAATCAGTAATTCACAACCCAGCCAGTTTTCAGGTTTAAAACAGAATGACATTTATTAAAAGGCTATGCCTAGTATTTATGCAGGTCTGACCCCCCAGATGGGGGGTTGAAAAAGAATGTTGTACATTAGATGGAGGGCCCACACCATTAGACAGATCACATTACTGTACTTAGGCAGATAACAACTTAAACACAAAACACATTTGGCTTTTCTTATCACCTAGGCATCTGCTCTCTGAGGGTGATTAAACAATGGACTGTTTATCACTAACTTTAATGACAGTACACAATAGCTTCTTAAAGTTGAACACAGTTAACTCCTTCAGTTCTGACCGAAGGGTCTGTCACATATACATAGCACACAATAAAGCCTATAGACAACCTTTCTTACATTATAGTCCAGAAGTGGCTAGGTTTGTCACACATAACTTTCAACTTGTAATATGAGAAATGCTTAGCGAGGCTGCACTATCCATTTATATTATAGGGAGCGCTTAAGGGATGTTGCTGCGCTAACCATTCTCTGGTTATTATGTTTTCCCATGAACATTGTAATACCAGTTTGCACACTTATTTTAGCTTGGTCCTGCGATATTGATAGTGCTGCCTGAAATATTAATAGCACTTCACTTGTAATCTAGACCAAGGTAAGGACATGCACCTCTACTAGACACCAGGGATAATGGATTTATAATAAAATGAATAAATAAAATATTTGGAGAGCATAGGAGTATATGAAGACATCATGCCATAGAAGTACCCAGAAAATGTGCTGCCCCCATAACCTCGTTACCCTTGGTACAAATATACCCCTAGCTAGGAAAACCAGCTGCTGAGCTCAGATCTGCAATTTTGTAACTCTGCGTTTCTCAAGAAAGCTAAATGTACAAGTAAAAGAAGAAGCCATATTTCTTATAATAGTGCTGGAATATTCCCAAGTGTCATCCTGCTTAGCCCAGGTGGATCTTACATGAGGATCCCACGGCCTCTCTTGTCTGGCCATATTGCTAGAAGAGGGTTAAGGCTTACTTATTCTGCAGGATAGCCTTATGCACAATATCAGGATTTCCTGAATTCCTTTCCCTACCACTTGTGGTGGGAGATTATTTCATGTATTAATGATGCTTTCTGTAAACAAATGCTTTTGCAACTTTAAGTTGCATGGTAAGCTCTATTTTAATCAATGAAGCTAAATCTGGGGATACCAGCACAAACAGAAAAAAAAAAAAAAAAACTGTTAAAGAAAAATAAAGAGAAATTAAACTGACACAGCTTTGTCAGCTTTGTAAGAGTGAGAGAGGACTGTGAGAGAAGATACTTCACAAGGGTAATAGAGTCTTTATGACTCTCCCCTATAGAAAGCCCTGGAATGGATGTGGCCGGCCCCTGTAGACACCTGTCATTCTACTCAATGAGACAACCTTACCGTAACAAAAATGATTTTTTTTTTAACATTGCTAGCAGTATGCTTTTGATGTGTGAGATATCATGTATTTTAAAATCTATAGATGTTTATGGCAGGAACAACCCCTAATGAAACACTGGAAAATATAGTTAAAGCAAGACTCAATGAATTTTTAACATGATTTTGTTTTTAGAATGAGTCCCCTTGGCTACCTCATGAGTGAATCTAGGCCTCTGACTATTTGGAATATGCATCTGAAAGCAGCCATTTTGTTTTAGCTATATTGCTTTTTAAATCTGTACTTATTCGTTCCTGCCAGGTTTGTCCCTCTCCACTTATAGAGCTTTGCGAGTTGCCCTAATCTGTCAGTAAGCATTGATACAGCCTTACCTGTTGTGCACAAAAAGGCTATTCCCGCCACATTCAATTCTAATATATTTTACTTAAAGGGACAGTCAACACCAGAATTTTGGCTGTTTAAAAAGATAGATAATCCATTTATTATTATTACCCATTCTCTAGTTTTGAATAACCAACACAGTTATAATAATAAATGTTTTACCTCTGTAATTACCTTGGTATCTAAGCCTCTGCAAACTGCCCCCTTATTTCAGTTCTTTTGACAGACTTGCATTTTAGCCAATCAGTGCTGACTCCTAGTGGTGAAAAACTGTCAAAATGCATTCAGATTAGAGGCGGCCTTCAAGGTCTAAGAAATTAGCATATGAACCCCCTAGGTTAAGCTTTCAACTAAGAATACCAAGAGAACAAAGTAAAAGTGATGATAAAAGTAAATTGGAAACTTGTTTAAAATTAAATGTCCTATTTGAATCATGAAAGTTTATTTTGGACTTGACTGTCCCTTTAAACATTTTTTATTATTATATACAAAATGACACTTATTTAAGTGTTGCTCTTTCATGTATGATAAAATATTTTGTCTTTAATGTCCCTACTACAATTAACACAGATAATATGTAGGTTCATGCACTCTATAATCCTGCCAGCCTAGGATTCTACATCCTTTTACCCAATAATTATCCCTTTATCCCTTTGCTGTTTGCTTTCTTCTATATATTGATTCCATGGGGTTAACCCCTTTTTGAACAACTATATTTTTGAATAATCAAAATCTTTTTAACCATTGTTTTTTTTCCTGAGAAAACATTGTTTTCCAATTTTATTTTTCTAGAATTCTATTTGATTGTACAAGAACAAATTGCCTTTTAACCCTTAATTGTTCATTTCCTCATTCCTTAATTTGTTCTGTACCCAAGGTTTGTTGCAGCCTGGAAGCAGTTTTTTTGTAAATCCTGACTGAAAAATAATACCTGGGAGTGGAGATGTACTTGGGATCTGGATGAGGTTCATAGTCTCCAAAAAGGGCATTAGAGTCATCAGCAAAAGGACCAATTATCTGTTGAAGGAAATTAAATATTCTTACCAGGTTTATTTATAGTTTGGTAACAGCAGACAGACAAACAGGATACGGGTTACCTTAGTATTGCTATAAATAATAAACATCAGTGTTAGCACCAGCATTTGAATCTTGCTATAACAAGTATCATTTTAAAATGATATCATTTAACATCATGTAAAACAAACACACAAATATTTAATTAATATCAATAAGGTTATTAACATGTTTAAGAAAATTCAGAATCAAAGCTATAAAATGTTCTTTGAACATATCTGTGCTAATTTCTCCTCCTTTCACAGCCTGTTGACAGGAAATAATTTCAAGTAACTCTATTGTTTAAATCAAGGATGGCTAACTGGGGGCCAATGGGTCACATGTGGCCTTCTGCACTTGTTTCTCAGCTCCTGGGGGGAAAAAAAGAACGAAGAAAGTGCGCCATAATTTTTGTGTTCCTAGGAAAGAGCTTTGGGGACGACTTCTGGTGGGTGGGCAAGCAAGGTGGTTACAACTCAAAAGGAACATATAGAGCAGACAAGGTTACCCTGAAACTTTGCCTAAAATTTTATTAAGAATTAAAGAAAATCTCAGCTGCATATAAAGCTTAGCTTTGATTTAATTCATTCAATATAAAATCAATATGGTGCTGAAATCAAAATGTTAGGATAACATCTAATATGTCTTGCCTAAAATTTGCCCTGAGCCCTTGGACAAATTTAAGAGATACATTGTGTGTTTAACAGCTATACATTTACAATATATGCGGCCCTTAGGCTTCTAAACTATGGATCTGTGGCCCCCATGTGTTGGGAAGTTTGCCCTTACTAGTTTAAAGGGACATGAAACCCAAAAAATATCTTACATGATTCAGATAGAGAATACAGTTTTAAAAAGGTTTCCAATTTACTTCTATTATCAAATTTGTGCAATTCTCATGTTATTCTTTGTTGAAGAGATATCTAGATTGTAGCGTGCACTTGTCTGAAGCACTACATGACAGGAAATAGTGCTACCATCTAGTGCTCTTGGTAATGTATACCATTGTTGCAAAACTGCTGTCATATAGCGTTGCAGACACGTGCATACTCCTGAACTGATTTTCAACTATGGATAACAAGAAAACTAATAAAATTAGATAATAGAAGTAAATTGGAAAGATGTTTAAAATAATGTGATCTATCTGAATCATAAAAGAAAAAAATGGGGTTATGTCCCTTTAAATTTTGTTATTAAAAAAAAGAGAGAAGTGTCTTGTTGGTTTTGATAATTAGGGTGCATTTTTTAAATGGCTCTGGGTGAAGGAATGAATATTAGAACAAATCTTAGTATGTGTATTTATTATTAATATTATTCTTAAGGAAACATTAAACTAATCATTTAATATCTTCATAAAATGTTTAATTATGGAAAATGAAACAACATTAAAACTATGCAGTCATTATTTGGCCTGTTTTTTGCAGCAAAATACCTCAAACTTACAACCAGAGAGGCTGGAATGTCTCCATCTTCGGTGTTGGGGAAATTTACCTGAGCCTGTAAAAATCTACACATTTACATCTTACCCCAATTGTTTACAGCACAGGTGACAAGGAACATAGGCCTAGATTTAGAGTTTGGCGGTAGCCGTGAAAACCAGCGTTAGAGGCTCCTAACACTGGTTTTAGGCTACCGCCGGTATTTGGAGTCACTCAAAATAGGGTCTAACGCTCACTTTCCAGCCGCGACTTTTCCATACCGCAGATCCCCTTACGTAAATTGCGTATCCTATCTTTTCAATGGGATTTTTATAACTCCGGTATTTAGAGTCGTGTCTGAAGTGAGCGTTAGACATCTAACGACAATACTCCAGCCGCAGGAAAAAAGTCAGTAGTTAAGAGCTTTCTGGGCTAACGCCGGTTTATAAAGCTCTTAACTACTGTACTCTAAAGTACACTAACACCCATAAACTACCTATGTACCCCTAAACCGAGGTCCCCCCACATCGCCGACACTCGAAAAAAATTTTTTAACCCCTAATCTGCCGACCGCCACCTACGTTATCCTTATGTACCCCTAATCTGCTGCCCCTAACACCGCCGACCCCTATATTATATTTATTAACCCCTAATCTGCCCCCCACAACGTCGCCTCCACCTGCCTACACTTATTAACCCCTAATCCGCCTCACTAACCCTATCATAAATAGTATTAACCCCTAATCTGCCCTCCCTAACATCGCCGACACCTAACTTCAATTATTAACCCCTAATCTGCCGACCGAATCTCGCCGCTATTCTAATAAATGTATTAACCCCTAAAGCTAAGTCTAACCCTAATACTAACACCCCCCTAAATTAAATATAATTTAAATCTAACTAAATTAATTAACTCTTATTAAATAAATTATTCCAATTTAAAGCTAAATACTTACCTGTAAAATAAATCCTAATATAGCTACAATATAAATTATAATTATATTATAGCTATTTTAGGATTTATATTTATTTTACAGGTAACTTTGTATTTATTTTAACCAGGTACAATAGCTATTAAATAGTTAAGAACTATTTAATAGCTAAAATAGTTAAAATAATTACAAATTTACCTGTAAAAGAAATCCTAACCTAAGTTACAAATAAACCTAACACTAGACTATCAATAAATTAATTAAATAAACTACCTACAATTACCTACAATTAACCTAACACTACACTATCAATAAATTAATTAAATACAATTGCTACAAATAAATACAATTAAATAAACTAGCTAAAGTACAAAAAATAAAAAAGAACTAAGTTACAAAAAATAAAAAAATATTTACAAACATAAGAAAAATATTACAACAATTTTAAACTAATTACACCTACTCTAAGCCCCCTAATAAAATAACAAAGCCCCCCAAAATAAAAAAATGCCCTACCCTATTCTAAATTCCTAAAGTTCAAAGCTCTTTTACCTTACCAGCCCTGAACAGGGCCCTTTGTGGGGCATGCCCCAAGAAATACAGCTCTTTTGCCTGTAAAAAAAAACATACAATACCCAAGCCCCCCAACATTACAACCCACCACCCACATAACCCTAATCTAACCCAAACCCCCCTTAAATAAACCTAACACTAAGCCCCTGAAGATCATCCTACCTTGTCTTCACCATACCAGGTTCACCGATCGGTCCAGAAGAGCTCCTCCGATGTCCTGATCCAAGCCCAAGCGGGGGGCTGAAGAGGTCCATGATCCGGCTGAAGTCTTCATCCAAGCGGGCCAGAAGAGGTCTTCCATCCGATTGAAGTCTTCATCCAAGCGGCATCCATCCGGAGCGAAGCGGCAGCATCCTGAAGACCTCCATCCTATCAGCCAATCGGAATTCGAGGGACGCCATCTTGGATGACGTCATTTAAAGGAACCGTCATTCGTCGTTCAGTCGTCGGCCAGGATGGATGTTCCGCGGTGGAGGTCTTTTTTGTACTTTAGCTAGTTTATTTAATTGTATTTATTTGTAGCAATTGTATTTAATTAATTTATTGATAGTGTAGTGTTAGGTTAATTGTAGGTAATTGTAGGTAGTTTATTTAATTAATTTATTGATAGTCTAGTGTTAGGTTTATTTGTAACTTAGGTTAGGATTTCTTTTACAGGTAAATTTGTAATTATTTTAACTATTTTAGCTATTAAATAGTTCTTAACTATTTAATAGCTATTGTACCTGGTTAAAATAAATACAAAGTTACCTGTAAAATAAATATTAATCCTAAAATAGCTATAATATAATTATAATTTATATTGTAGCTATATTAGGATTTATTTTACAGGTAAGTATTTAGCTTTAAATTGGAATAATTTATTTAATAAGAGTTAATTAATTTCGTTAGATTTAAATTATATTTAACTTAGGGGGGTGTTAGTATTAGGGTTAGACTTAGCTTTAGGGGTTAATACATTTATTAGAATAGCGGCGAGATTCGGTCGGCAGATTAGGGGTTAATAATTGAAGTTAGGTGTCGGCGATGTTAGGGAGGGCAGATTAGGGGTTAATACTATTTATGATAGGGTTAGTGAGGCGGATTAGGAGTTAATAACTTTATTATAGTAGCGCTCAGGTCCGGTCGGCAGATTAGGGGTTAATAAGTGTAGGCAGGTGGAGGCGACGTTGTGGGGGGCAGATTAGGGGTTAATAAATATAATATAGGGGTCGGCGATGTTAGGGCAGCAGATTAGGGGTACATAGGGATAATGTAAGTAGCGGCGGTTTACGGAGCGGCAGATTAGGGGTTAATAATAATATGCAGGGGTCAGCGATAGCGGGGGCGGCAGATTAGGGGTTAATAAGTGTAAGGTTAGGGGTGTTTAGACTCCGGGTACATGTTAGAGTGCAGACGTAGGAAGGGTTACCGCATAGCAAACAATGGGGCTGCGTTAGGAGCTGAACGCGGCTTTTTTGCAGGTGTTTGGTTTTTTTTCAGCTCAAACAGCCCCATTGTTTCCTATGGGGGAATCGTGCACGAGCACATTTTTTAGGCTGGCCGCGTCCGTAAGCAACTCTGGTATCGAGAGTTGAAGCTGCGTTAAAAATGCTCCTTTTTTGGAGCCTAACGCAGCCTTTATCTGGACTCTCGATACCAGAGTTATTTTTATGGTGCGGCCAGAAAAAAGCCGGCGTTAGTTTTTCGGGTCGTTACCGACAAAACTCCAAATCTAGGCCATAGATTCTATTAGATTTTTTTAAAAGGGTTGTCCCTGTGCTAACAAAATAACAGTGTTAAATAATTTTAAAACTTTTCTTTGCAATACAGAGCTTAATTGCTGATATATTATATGAGTTCCAAATGTAAATAAAGTTGTATATATTTTTATATATAAATGTGTGTGTACGTATGTAGATATGAGTGCACATTACTGAATGTTTGTATACTGCATAACACACATGCTAACAAGCCATTAATGCTGTTTAATTGCTGAGATATATGATGTATCTACACATTACCATAGCAATAAGATGAATTATTTGCCTTCTTGCAACTTAGTACAGTGAGGATTACAAAGTAACATACCCCAATCTTTTTTCCTCTGATGCTTTCCAAATCCAGAGGCAAAAGATTCCCCTTGTTTTTCAGCAGGACAAAACTCTTGATAGCAGCCTCCACAGCAAGATCTCGATGCTCTTGGGTTTGTACAGAACTGAGGTCCAGGGAGCTATATGGATTCATGTCTGGTGGGTCAAATTCTCCAAGCCGCATACGAGTATAGAATAAAGGGTATAGCCGCTCCTTTACCATCTGAGAGCAGAAACAGACAAGCTCAGTGCAAATCCTCTTATTGCAAAATAACACACAACACGTGGGCGAGGGGTATTTATTCATAGTAATATGGAAACGTACACTCTTACCGTAGAATTTTATGTTTTTGTTTATTTCAGGTTTTACATTTTAATAGCATCTGTTATTGAACAGACCTATGTTCTAAGTTTTTAAAAACATTTCGTACAGATCTTCCCTTATAGGGACATAAATATGCTAGAGCAGATATTATTGCATTACTGTTTTCAGAAAAGTATGTGCTTAAAGGGACAGTCTACAATATTTTGTTAGAAAAGATAGATAATCCCTTTATTACCCATTCCCCAGTTTTGCATAATTAACACCGTTATATTAATGTACGTTTTACCTCTGTGATTTCCTTGTATCTAAGCCTCTGCAGACTGCCCCTTATCTCAGTTCTTTTGATACACTTGCATTTTAGCCAATCAGTGTTGACTCATAAATAACTCCACAGGAGTGAAAACAATGTTATCTATATGGCACACAGGAACTCTCACTGTCTGTGAAAACTGTCAAAATGCACTGGAGATAAGAGGCGGCCTTCAACGGCTCACACATCTTTATGAGCCTACCTAGGTTCAGCTTTCAACAAAGAATACCAAGAGAACAAAGCAAATTTGATGATAAAAGTAAATTGTGAAGTTGTTTAAAATTGCATGCACTATCTGAATCATGAAAGTTTAATTTTGACTTGACTGTCTCTGTAGCCAATGCCAACCTGGTACCACTGATTAACTGGCAACTGGTGGAGGAAGAAGAACCGGCACCCATGGGTGTCATGCACACTCTAAACCAGGGAGCTAGGTCCTATTTTTAAGGAGCCAGTAGCTCCCTGACGTCTGGGATTGTCGAGCTCTGGCCTATGCCAATATTGTTTTTTTTACATGTGAATTGAGCATACACAAGAACTTTAACATAGAAAAGAAAAACATACAAATAGCTAAGAAATACCAAAGGAAACAAAGTGTGGAATTTGAAAAGTGCAAAAATCCTTTAAAAAAAAAAAAAAACAACTAAAAATGAGTTCAATAGAATAGCATTATTGAATTGCCCCATGCAAGATAGAGGAGGTGTTTACATGGGCCACATGAATTAGAATAACTTGAGATAACTGGGTTATCAGATTCATAGGGTTTAATGGAAAGGGTTTTAAATAATTATTGGAAAGCTTTTTGGTGGGACTGGAATGAAGGACACTTGCCTAAAAAGCTATAGGTTTGAGACATCAAATAGAGATAAATTCAATGCATAACAAATCTACCAATAGGTTATTTTACATCTAGACCTTTTGTCCTAAAAGATAGGACATGGTTTTAGTTTATATATTTTTTTTTTAAATTTTAATAACTTTATGATAATTTACAAGGAACATTGTAAAATAAATATAACTAATAAAAACACATTTTAAATAAGACAAATGATAAAATAAATATGGTGTTTGTTCAACCTTTGAGGGTAAGATAACAATATAAAAATAAATCAAGCCATCAGAGATTGGAAGTGCATAATATTATATAGACTTTGTCCACAACCCATATGTAAAATAAGAATACAATAAAATATGGTAGGAGCAATTTATACTGATACTTAAAGGGATACTGTACCCAAATTTTTTCTTTTGTAATTCAGAAAGAACATGCAATTTTAAGCAACTTTCTAATTTACTCCTATTATCAATTTTTATTCGTTCTCTTGCTATCATTATTTGAAAAAGAAGGCATCTAAGCTTTTTTTTTGTTTTAGTACTCTGGACAGCACTTTTTTATTGGTGGATGGATTTATCCACCAATCGGCAAGGACAACCCAGGTTGTTCACCAAAAATGGGCCGGCATCTAAACTTACATTCTTGCATTTCAAATAAAGATACCAAGAGAATGAAGACAATTTGATAATAGGAGTAAATTAGAAAGTTGCTTAAAATTTCATGCTCAATCTGAATCACGAAATAAAAATTTTGGGTACTGTGTCCCTTTAAAGGGATGGGAAAAGTTGAAATTAAACTTGATTCAGATAGAACATGTCATTTAAAGACAAATTTTAATTTACTTCTGTTTTTCTAAATGTACTTAGGTCTTGTGGTATCCTTTGTTAAACAAGAATATGTACATATCCTACACTACTAGTAGCAAGCTGGTGTTTTGCAGGGTTTAAGCACACAGTTGTATATAAGCAAAAGTGCCATAATAAAGTGCTCTACAATATTAAAGCATTTTCTTTTTTAACTTTATATCCCTTTAAATACTGGCCATGGTGCGGGGGGGGGGGGGGGGGTTAAAATAAACTAATGCACAATTATGTAGTCTAAATAATATCAATAAGTGGTATGGTGGGGGGGGGGGTGCTGACATTCAAGGCACCATCAATATTTATTTTTTATACTTATTTATTCATTTTATTTTGTAGTTGATATCTACAATCTGTAGTTTCCTCATATTTCTTTATGCTCTATACATTATTAGTGTCTCCAGATGGTGTGTTCTTGATAGGAAGTTTTTAATGCATTATTACAAACACCTTATTTCATAAAAAATAAAATACAACTTTGTTTGAGAATCATATAATACTGATGTTTTTTATGTGAATGACACAGTATATCAATATTTCAGATTTTTTGCTTTCTTCCCTACTCTCATGCAATACATGCGATCATTGTCAATTTGTAGTCCAGTAAACATGAGAGTACAACACGGAATCCCACCCTCACCTTACCTGAATTGTGATGTTACCACTTGCTACTGCATCTCCAATTCTCATAAATACATTATCTGCCAGATTAATTGCTAGTTCCAAATTGCATCCGGAGTTTACAGCAGCTGAATTTGGTGAAAACAAAACACACAAGAAAAAAAAAAAAAAAAGACTTAAAAACGCAGATGATTGTAAACCAGCATCAGAAGATCTTTCCATAACTACAGCAAATATAGGACAGGTGACATAACCACTAGCACATTGAACAAACATATTGCTTACATATGTATATCATTCTTCACTAGTGCTGCCACACATAGCACATTAGTCCTGTTGTCGGAACTCTATAGCCTACAGTGCGATCATTTTATATTGGAATTGTAAGCTAAGGACCGGCTGTCAAACTTGAAAAGAACCAACTTTTTAGTGGGTTTACACAAGTATCTTACATTCATTAAATGCACAGTCTCTGTATTATGTTACAACATTTGTGCTTAGATCTAATATGTTAAATAAAATGTAAACAACAAAACAAAAAAGATATGAGCTTTCTAAATTAGTGTCCATCAACTTCAGTCTTTAGGACCCACTACCAGGCCATACAAGGCTGGATTGGGATACCAGGAGATTTCCCGGTGGGCTGGAAATCTACAATTTAAAGGGGTTATTAATGGATGCAATTAGGTTTTAGAGTGCATAAGAGGTTAATTGTATTTACTGAGCGCTAAAAATCCATTAGTGGGTCTTGAGGGGTAAAATGGAAGAACCCTAATCTAAATAATGTAAGTTTCTATTTCCATTATTTAGCAGAACCTTGTAGTTTCAGCTTTGCCAACAATAAAATAGTAATTGATGTTGATGCTATCATTAGTAGAGTTTTGGATATTGTCTTCATGATGAAATGATCTCCGATTATATATATCATAAGTTCTGCACATGGATTACCATATTTAATGACTCACCTACTGCAGTCTCAAGGAAACTGCTGGTATAATTGTGCATCATCTGGATAAATTCAATGGCTCCCTCATCACTCACCACGTAACCACTGAACCCCCACTCTGAGCGCAGGATGTCTGTAAGCAGCTTCTTGTTAGCGCAAGCTGGAACCCCATTCACCCTATGAGAAGATCACTGTTCTAAATTCACCATACAAGTACTTTTTAATGCAAGAGTGGCATTTTTAGAGTCTGCAATAAATGCTGCTCACTTTAGAGGATATTACTCCATTATGAAAAACTGAACGCAGGATAATTACCTCCAACATGTTTATTCTTAATCAATGCACAATGGTGTACTCAAATTATGATTGCAGGTGTGAGACAAAGCTAACTCTACAATGTTGCTGGTTATAAGTTGAGTGGTTCTTCAAAAGGCCTTATAAAGCCCCTAGACTGTTAGCACCAATTCATATCTCTATAAATCTGTTTTCTTTATGGGCCATTAATACGTGCTTAGATGTGGAAATGGCTGTTTTAAATGTGATTTATGTCTAAGCAGTTCATTGGCTTTAGATCTTTAGTGGGTCCTATTCAAGGTCTTATTGATAAGTTTATCTTTGATCTACTACATACACTGTATTTTATTATATTTTACAAATGATATAAGAAGTAGACATACTGTGTTAAAGGAAAATAAGAATCAAACTTTCATGATTTAGACTGTTCAATTTTAAACAACTTTCCAATTTACTTCTATTATCTAATTTGCGGCTAGATTACGAGTGGAGCGGTAGTTTGTTTTCACGTTCGAACATTAAAACCGCTAGAAGTACGAGTTGAAAGTAAAAAGTTTGCTCTCTCACGCAGGGGTCAAGTCCTAAAAAAAAAGAGTGGGAACTCACCAATGTCATACCGCCGCCCCCACACCTCCCTGCGGTTGCCATGGCATCATCTGTTTGTTGTGCGGCGCACCGTGCACCAGGATTGCTACTCTGCTCATGTCTTGTACACCTGTGCCTCCACCTGGGTGTGAGCCTGCCGCTATTTAAGGTAATCTCCTTCAGTCTGTAAGTGCCCTAGTATAGGTTTGCCTCTGTGTACTATTACTATTATGCTTTATTGGATTGCCTGCTTGTTACTGAAACTTGCATTGCCTATTGACCATTTTACTGCTTAACCCTTTTGATACTCAGAAAGATTGGACTATCTGCTTGTTACTGAAACCTGCATTTCCTAGTGACATTCCTTTGCTTAACCCTTTCATTCTCAGAAACAATGGACTGCCTCTTCTCACTGAACCCTGCACTGCCTGGTGAGCATTCCTTTTATTTTTGTGTTTCTCAGGGACATGGCACTGTCTGCTTACTTCTGAACCCTACTCAGACCTGTGACCTGCTCCTCATTAACCCTTGCAGCTTGTGGTGTTAACTGTTTCTGTACTTCCTCATTCTATCAAACTGTTATACTTAGTTCTGGGATTTTTCCACTTGATGCTGGGATAAGAAGACTTCTGGCCACAATTGGTCTGATAAGGAAATATCCCACGTACATTACAACCAAGATTTCCACCCCCTCATAATTAATATTGTTTTATACACACATATAATCTCCCTTTTGCAGAAAGTAACAATAAAACTTTTATTGGAAAGTGCAGGACTACATTACTCTACAAGGAATCAAAATAAAACTGACATAATGAAATAAATATGGTGTAACAACGTAAAAATTGAACTAACTAAATAATCAACACAATCTGTGATAATCTTGCCATCTTTGGCGATTTTTAAAAACTAAAAGACTATATTATAAAATATTCCACAAATTAGAATTACGTTGCTCCTGCTGTACAGGATGGTCGACTTTTTGAGATTGATTATCATCTGCACTACGATGTTTGGACAGCCATTTTGAGACATATGGTAAAGGATAATTTTCAAAGAACAAGAGAGCACCAACGCCGTTAAGTAAAACAAAATTCTTTATTTCAAAGGTTAAAAAATGTTACAGGACAGCAGTACCCTGTAATTAGTTAGATCAAGTGTAGAAAAATTGGCTTACGCGTTTCAGCATATAGCCGTAGTCATAGCCTGTCATTTTGTAATACACTTCGGTTTAAAAAGTACTGCCTAAAATATTATTGGTTATCCAAACTCCACCTCTAACTAATTAGCCAATGCCAGGTTGGGATTTTGTTGTTAGTGTTCAGCACAGTAATTGATTGCGAAAACATATGTACACAATAAACCCTATTAACAGGGCATATGTGCTGACAAATAACAAAACAAAACTCAATATGAAAGATACATTGTGGATATAAGTGAATGATGTATTCTAAATAAACTGTGTGTCCTATTACCCTCCGTTAAGCTATGTTGCTATTATAGTGGGTAAGTTAGTATTACTCTCTTGTAACATATTCCCTAGTTACTCTCAATCCTTGTTGGAGTATAGCAACCATTATATATAGTAGTTGGTTGCTTGATACAATATACAAAATACTCGGTTAGTAAGGATAGGTACAATGTAATATAGTTAACTATTAGATTTCTTTGTTTTAATATTTGTGGGAAATTGTTGTAAGAAAGATATAGAATAGATAGGATGTTATAATTCTCAAAATGTCTGAGTATAATGGGAAAGGGGTGATTCTATGTTATCACTGTTTTGACTAGAGAGAAATTATTATATGAATATAAATAACAAGGACCTCAAAGGAACGGAATACTGTCTTCTTTCTTGTTCAGACTATAAAAATAATTGACACAGTTACCAAATTTATTCCCAGTAATTTATCAAGTCGTATTTGGAGTTCAGACCCTCTGGATATCGTGTTCTGAGTCTGAACATCCAAAATGCTTCTCTTTTAGCCAACAATTTCTCAATATTACCTCCTCTTTTGGGAAGTTTTACTTTTTCTATCGCACACCATCGCAAGGTGTGTATAGATCCCTTGTGTCTGTTTTTAAAGTGACATACCAATGGAGTGCTAGACTTTCCTCTTGTGATGGTTGATAGATGTTCCCTTATTCGGGATTTTATGTCTCTAGAGGTGAGACCTATATATTGCATCCCACATTCTATGCAATATAGTAGATATACAACCTCTGTAGACATACAGTTCATACATGACTTTATCTTAAAAGTTTCTCCTGTCACATTGGAGGAGAAAGTTTTTGTTCTAGTCAAATGTTCACATGGTTTACATTTATTATGCCCACAGGGGTACATACCATTATTGGTTAACCATGAAGAAGATCTGGCAGTCTCAGTTTTTAGCATTGTTGGTGACAGCAGTGATCCCAATGTTGGACATTTTTTGGAGCTGCATCTAATACCTGTTTTGACAACTTCCACCAGTTTTTCATCAGCTTCCAAAATATGAAAGTGTTTCTTAATTATATTTACAATCTCAGGATATTGATTGCTATAATTGGTGGTAAAGTTGACCCCCTTAAACATTTCTTTGCCTGTGCCTTTTTCAGTTAGTAGGGATGACCTATTTATTTTGTCTACTTCTTTTCTCGCTTTCCTGATTACCATATTGGAATACCCCCTCTCTTTGAGTCTGTTTTCCAAAGCAATTGCTTCCTGTGAGAAATCACTTTCAAGAGTACAATTTCTCTTCAGGCGAATGAATTCACCTTTAGCTACCGCATGAGCTGTATGCTTCGGGTGACAACTCTTACCATGAAGCAATGAGTTGCCTGTTATTGCTTTTCTATAGATCTTAGTAACAACCTGTTTGTCATGGATGCCTTTAAGAGTCACATCTAGATAGTTAATTTCATCAAGACCAGTTTCAAAAGTGAATTTTAAACCTATTGGATTCTCATTCAGTCTATTGACAAATTTTACCACATCCCCTGCCTCCCCTTTCCATATAAAGAGGAGGTCATCAATGTATCTTACATACAAGAGGATGTCTTTTTTGTATTCATTTCCATCTCCAAAGATGTGGAACTGCTCCCACCAACCTAAAAATAGGTTGGCATATGAGGGGGCAAATTTTGCCCCCATAGCAGTTCCACATCTTTGGAGATAGAAAATATCCTGGAATTGGAAAAAGTTATGGGAAAGTAAAAACCGTGTAACTCTGATGATATATTTCTGAAAATCCAATGAGAATTCTGTGTAGTATTTCAAGAAAAATTCTATTGCTCTTATACCATCGTCATGGGGTATCGAGGAGTATAACGCCACTGCATCCACAGTGACCCAACAATAGTTCTTACTCCATTTTGTGTTTTTCATTATATTCAATACAGATTTGGTATCCCTGATGTAAGAGGGTAGAGTCTTTACTAGTGGATTTAAGATAGAATCTAGCCACTTTGAGAGATTTTCAAAGATTGACCCAATTCCACTTACTATTGGGCGTCCCTGGACGTTGTCCAAAGATTTGTGCACCTTTGGAAGGTGGTGGAACTGGGGTATTTTAGGATGTTCTACATACAGACATAATGCTGTCTCATTATCAATACACCCCAGCTCTACACCATCGTCCAATAGGTGACCAAGTTCCTCTGCAAATTGTTTAGTGGGATCCTTTCGTAGAACAGAATAATTGGCCCTGTTGTTCAATTGTCTCATTGCCTCATCTATATACATAGATTTATCCATTACCACTACTGTGCCGCCCTTATCTGCATTTTTGATGATTATATTATCATCTTGTTGCAGTGTCTTTATAGCCATTCTCTCTTTAAGAGAGATATTGTGTTTGGGTGCACTGTTATTGGTTTTCAAATTAATGAGATCTCTCTCTATTCTTGAATGAAAGGTTTCAATTATGTCCCCCCTTGATTGAATGGGATAAAATTTAGATTTAGATTTCATATGTATTCCCCTTGTGATGTTACCTTCATCATTAGTTGTCTCCATTCTTAGTTCATCTAGAGTTGTTACATCACATGTTTCTAAGAAACTAAGTCTATTTGAACTATCACTAATATTGATGTTTGTAACAGGAATGTCTTGGCAGGTATTATCCTGTCCAGAGAAATGTTTTTTTAAAGTGATGTTTCTCACTAATCTATTTACATCTATCATTGTTTGAAATATATCAAACTCCTCAGTGGGGGCAAAAGTTAAACCCAGACTCAATACTTTTATTTGTTCTTTACTCAATATTTTCTTAGAAAGGTTAATTACATTCCCTATTTGTATTTGCTGGTGGCCTTCTGTCCTCTCAATTGATACCTGTCCTTTGACTTGTGTTGTGGCCCTGGAACTGCTGATAGTGCTGGATCCCTGGGAAAAACCTGTTCTATATCAGAAGAGTGTGACCCTTGCATATTAGTAGCTGTAGGACTCTGTTTTTTGTTACTATTCTTGTTAGGATTTTGTCGTTGTTCTTTTGGTCTAACTACTAATGGTTCTGAAACTTGCACAGTGTTAACATTTTTAAGTATTCCTACAATGGAGTCATGTTGTCCCTCACTACCAGAGGATCTATCTTCAGAGGAATAATCAGGTTCGCTGTCTGAAAATGACACTGTCTTTCCTAATTTATTAGATTGTGTATTTTTGTTTTTATTCTTATTTTTGTTGTTGTTTCTACCCTTACTAGAATAATTGGTTCTCTGTCTGAAACTGGCCCTTTGTTTTTTATTCCAAATATAAACAGTTTTTGTGTCATAGTCTTCCTTATCCCTAAGATACTTGGAATGTTTGTTTTCCATTACTGCTCGCTTATTAGTGGCTAGTGTCTGCCTAAGTAAATCATCATATTTGAGAAAATTCACATCATCCATTCTTTTGTTCATTTCTAACTGTAAAATATCAATTTCTTTTCTAACATGCAATAACTGATTTTTCTTGTAATTGACAAGCAACAACATTAATCTGGATGCACATTCTGAGAGGATTTCATTCCAAGTGTCTACAAAGTCAGTGTAAAGGATCCCATAAATGCACAGGGGGACCCATGAGACTGATAAACATAAGAGAAGATAGACGTCCAATGCCAAGTCCACTTCTAATCGGTGATATCACAAAATTCATTGTACTGAAGCCCCTTTCACAATCACCAGATGTAACAGGAAGACTATCAACTGCTGTCACAACAGGTTTCAGATTTTCAGGAACCTCAGTACCATTATTGTCAATGTAGTCTCTGAAACCCTCACAAATTGATTTGTAGTTAAGATGGAATCTTTTACAAAGCTGCCCCAGTTTCATTTCACCTTCAAACCAAGGACAATCTACATTGATTGGCCAGCGTTCAGAATTTAAGATGTTAATCTTAGAAACCAGAGTTTTAAATTCATCTGACTGTGATGAAGCAGCAGGTCTATTACTTGCAGTCAGTGCATAGAGACTGGAGCATACGTTATCCACTAGAGATTGATAAAACTGAGGGATATTTATTCTCACTTGGCTCCTTGATTTCTCTAAAGTGATGGTCACATCTTTGAAAACCCTTTTCTCCATTGATTCCATTACTTCTTTCAAATGTTTTCCTGGCATATCTTACAATTTTTCAATTGCACGAATTGACCTGTTAATCAGCTGATATGCTCTTGGAATGTGATGTCATCTCTTTGTAGTGCTTCTGATAACAGTTCCATTTCCTGAATGGCATCTGCAACTCCTGTCAGGGTTGACAAATAATCTTCTGATGTCAGAGCCTTGTTAAGCCCTCTAAAGAGAGATTTCTGTTTACTGTTATGAGCTGAACTTAAGTTTGCTTTCAAAAAATGACTATGCAATGTAAGGTATGACTCCAAAACTGCTCGTATTGCTCTCTGGCTAGAAGCAACCCCGCTAAATGAAAAAAACTTTTCCAATTTTAAGAATGTGTACTTCTAATTCTTTTGCACATTGAGAGAGCTCATACAGATTTTTTGGTGACTGATGATACACAGCATACGACTTTTCAAAAAATTATGTTATATGATTAAGACCAAGAATAGAATCAATAGTATCTAAAATACTCAGTTCAAGTCTGTGGCACAAGTAGTGCCATTTCACAAGCTGTGGATATTTTTTACTGAGTTAACACCTGACTTTCTGCCAAGCATTACCCTTGCACCATCCCTACATGCTCCAATCCAGTTTTTAGCAAGAAAGACTTTACTGAAGCCATGTTTACAAAGACAATCCAGAAGAGTGGCTTCAATAGACTGTGCATCTGCCTTTGGCAAATCAAGCAAATCAAGAAAGAATGTGATTGGGCTTTTCCCATTGACAGAGGCACGGACATAAATACAACTGAATGTGAAGAGACTGTTGTAGACTCATCAATATAAACTGACATTTTGGAGCCTGTTTAACAATTGTTTTGCAAAGCTTTTTCCTCATTTCACTGGCAATACAATCTATTATTTGTGCATACTGAATAGGAGCTACTGTAGTAGCTTAATTCATACAAACACATTTTTGGTGACACTGTGATCTACTGTATCTGCACATGCCCTGGAAATAACTGATGCACTAATTCTAAATCTCCTACCAAACTTATAGATTGAGCCTACAGGCCCCTCCTCTCTCTGAGGACATATACTGCTTTTTTTGCTCACCAAACCCCCTTTTTTCATTTAAGAAGCACTTTACATTTATACATGGAATAAATACACGCTAAAGGCTACATTCGCCTGTCTCTCACTCAGTGTTCCTACCTGGCATCAACTGGAGCATACTCAAGTATCTGGTTTATCATCCTAGCTGAGAACATAGTTATATTTCTACCCTTTAATATACTGACATACTTGGATTAGAATGTCACATTCTACAAAAAAGAAACACAGACCGCAGCTCCCACCCAAAAGGATGGTGATAGATCAGTTTAACCTCACCGCCTCTGAACTGCAAACTAAAATTGAAAACCCAGATTCTCCTAGATCTGAGTCTGCTGACTTTACATTATCTGCTACGCAGGGCATTCAACAATCAACTATTGTGGCAGTCAACCCTGCTTTTATACTTGACTCCCTGAAGTATCTTCTAGATGCCCACCACGCATCATTCTCAGCTAAAGTTTCTGCATCAACTGCTGAACTGAAGCAGGAAATTTCTTCCACTAATGAACGTATTGGTATTCTGAAAAGGAAGTATGATGATCTTGCTACAGAACAAGCTAATGTCCTGACTTATACACAACATCTTTTGGACTCTCTCGACTCTAGAAGAAGGTAAAATAGCAGACATAGAGGACAGGTCTTGGCGCAACAACCTAAGGATCTGAAGTGTGCCAGAGTCAGTCTCCCTGTCTGACCTTCAACCATACTTAAAAGACCTCTTTCACCATCTTGCTTCAATCACCACTGACTGAGTACACACTTGATCAAGCTCATTGCTCACTTAAACCTAAAGGCCTCCCTAATGGCCAGCCACGTGATGTCATAGTCAGACTTCATTATTTCACTTACAAAGAAAGAATCCAAAGAGCTCATCTTCGCAGACCTACACTTCCGGACAAATTTAAGGACTTACAAATATTCCCTGATCCATCTATGCGGACACTGCAACAACGGAAAACCTTCTCAGAAGTCACTCTTGCATTAAGAAAAAATAACATCAGATACAGGTGGGGCTATCCCATTAAGCTGCTGATCTTTAAGGACAATCAAATGCACACTATTCTGAAAGCCTCCAAGGGTATTGAACTTCTACAATCCTGGAACTTATCCAACATTCAAACAGCCAAACCACAGGGACAACCACGCCAGCTGAGGGCCACAGCTCCTGACTGGTCAGCTCTTCTGCAAAGACAACGACCCGGCTCAAGACACTTGAACGGCAGTCCATCTTGTAGGACTACACCTGAATAAACCAGACTCTTAGTCTCCACAAGACTCAAGAACAGAATTTACTTCTTCTGTATCTCACTGAGGATACAGGAACTGTTGTTAGTATAGATGGTATATTATCTTGTCTATCATTGGACCTAGGTCCTAGACTCCCTAACTTATTTGTATAGGCCTCCCTCACATTTTCAGGAGGACTTGACAAAGGCACTTAAACAATTGACTTCTTCCTACGCAACTGGATACCCAAATATTAAAGCTGTCATTTGCACCCCAGACAACGCCTAAGTGCGTTCTGATATTAGCCTCTTCTCAATTTTTCCTGAACTTCTAAGAAATAACACGGTGACCATTACTTATAGTATGATACACTGCCTTTATATTGACAGGTTTTCTACACTTTGTGATGTTTATACTATGTTCTTGTTTACATATTCCAGAGTTAAAACATTCATTATTGTTCAAAATGTTATATACTGTTATATGTACTGGACGCTCAGGATGACTGCCTATACAACGGAACTATAAATGTTGTTATTGAACTTTGAACACACTCTGGACTCTTAAGCAGTCTGCCCATTGAGCAAAGTCAATTATGTACGTAAATGCAATTTTGTGTATGAACAATAATTCCTTCTATACCCTGTTTTGACCTATCAGAAATACAGAATAATCAGTAGTTCCTATAGTTTCTCCCAAACTTCATTGCGCAAATACCCAGACCACTCACAGGCTAGATCTTTGCCCTATATGGCATTAAACAACCACATCATATCTACTAATAGCTTTATTGAGCGTTTGCTCCAGGAAACCCATATTTTCAATTATCTACATTGTATATTTTTGTTATTAATATGTTTATTCTTAATCTCATACTTAAGTGACATGCTGATATTTACTGTTTATAACCACACTCATCTTCTTACTTGAACACTGAACAGTATTTACCCTTTCTTCTTACCATACACTCACATTAACAGGCGAGACGGCTGTTCTATTATCCCTATCCTTTTCTCCCCCTCCCCTTGTTCTCGGAGCAAGTAACAAACATAGCTCAGCACCTGAATAAACCCTCCTGGGTAGTGCACGCTGGACTAGGGGTCACGGCCAAGGACCCAAAGTATATATAGCACAAAGTTCACATCCAAAGCACAGAACAGCAACGTTTTGGGCTCACACGCCCTTAATCATGCATGGTTTCTGAGTACAACTATGTTACCTTTAAAGGCTGATTCAACCAATACGAGTAAAATTTAACTAATAGGATTGTACATAAAATTTAACTATACCTAAACCATAAGTGTACTACATAGACATTAAACACTCCACCTAGTGGATAAACATAATAATAATAATTATTATTATTATTTATTTGTAGAGCGCCAACAGATTCTGCAGCGCTATAAAAGGCGGAGTACAACAAAACATTTATGGGGATCAAACGGGTAGAGGGCCCTGCCAAGGGTCGCACTGTTGTAGTCAGCTCTTAAGAAGGTGATCTACAAAGAGCTGGACTCTTAGGCTTACATGCTAATGGGGTTCAGGGGATAGCAATGGAGGAGAGGAACTGGTATAAAACATAATTTATGTAAGAACTTACCTGATAAATTCATTTCTTTCATATTAGCAAGAGTCCATGAGCTAGTGACGTATGTGATATACATTCCTACCAGGAGGGGCAAAGTTTCCCAAACCTCAAAATGCCTACAAATACACCCCTCACCACACCCACAAATCAGTTTAACGAATAGCCAAGAAGTGGGGTGATAAGAAAAAGTGCGAAAGCATCAAAAATAAGGAATTGGAATAGTTGTGCTTTAAACAAAAAAATCATAATCACCACAAAAAAAGGGTGGGTCTCATGGACTCTTGCTAATATGAAAGAAATGAATTTATCAGGTAAGTTCTTACATAAATTATGTTTTCTTTCATGTAATTAGCAAGAGTCCATGAGCTAGTGACGTATGGGATAATAAATACCCAAGATGTGGAACTTCCACGCAAGAGTCACTAGAGAGGGAGGGATAAAATAAAGACAGCCAATTCCGCTGAAAAATAATCCACACCCCAAAACAAAGTTTAAATCTTATAAAGAAAAAAACTGAAATTATAAGCAGAAGAATCAAACTGAAACAGCTGCCTGAAGTACTTTTCTTCCAAAAACTGCTTCAGAAGAAGAAAATACATCAAAATGGTAGAATTTAGTAAAAGTATGCAAAGAAGACCAAGTTGCTGCTTTGCAAATCTGATCAACCGAAGCTTCATTCCTAAACGCCCAGGAAGTAGAAACTGACCTAGTAGAATGAGCTGTAATCCTTTGAGGCAGAGTTCTACCCGACTCAACATAAGCATGATGAATCAAAGACTTTAACCAAGATGCCAAAGAAATGGCAGAGGCCTTCTGACCTTTCCTAGAACCAGAAAAGATAACAAATAGACTAGAAGTCTTTCGGAAATCTTTAGTAGCTTCAACATAATATTTCAAAGCTCTTACCACATCCAAAGAATGTAACAATCTTTCCTTAGAATTCTTAGGATTAGGACACAATGAAGGAACCACAATCTCTCTACTAATGTTGTTAGAATTCACAACCTTAGGTAAAAATTTAAATGAAGTCCGCAACACTGCCTTATCCTGATGAAAAATCAGAAAAGGAAATTCACAAGAAAGAGAAGATAACTCAGAAACTCTTCTAGCAGAAGAGATGGCCAAAAGAAACAAAACTTTCCAAGAAAGTAATTTAATATCCAGAGAATGCATAGGTTCAAAAAGGAGGAGCTTGTAAAGCTCCCAGAACCAAATTTAAACTCCAAGGAGGAGAAATTGACTTAATGACAGATTTGATACGAACCAAAGCCTGTACAAAACAATGAATATCAGGAAGATTAGCAATCTTTCTGTGAAACAGCACAGAAAGAGCAGAAATTTGTCCTTTCAAGGAACTTGCAGACAAACCTTTATCCAGACCATCCTGGAGAAACTGTAAAATTCTAGGAATTCTAAAAGAATGCCAGGAAAATTGATGAGAAGAACACCAAGAAATGTAAGTCTTCCAAACTCGATAATATATCTTCCTAGACACAGATTTACGAGCCTGTAACATAGTATTAATTACGGAGTCAGAGAAACCTCTATGACTGAGAATCAAGCGTTCAATCTCCATACCTTCAAATTTAATGATTTGAGATCCTGATGGAAAAATGGGCCTTGAGATAGAAGGTCTGGTCTTAACGGAAGAGTCCAAGGTTGGCAAGAAGCCATCCGAACAAGATCCGCATACCAAAACCTGTGAGCCCATGCTGGAGCCACCAGCAGTACAAACGGACGCTCCTTTAGAATCTTGGAAATCACTCTTGGAAGAAGAACTAGAGGCGGAAAGATATAGGCAGGATGATACTTCCAAGGAAGTGACAATGCATCCACTGCCTCCGCCTGAGGATCCCTGGATCTGGACAGATACCTGGGAAGTTTCTTGTTTAGATGAGAAGCCATCAGACCTATTTCTGGAAGACCCCAGATTTGAACAATCTGAAGAAATACCTCTGGGTGAAGAGACCATTCGCCCGGATGTAACGTCTGGCGACTGAGATAATCCGCTTCCCAATTGTCTATATCTGGGATGTGAACCGCAGAAATTAGACAGGAGCTGGATTCCGCCCATACAAGTATCCGAGATACTTCTTTCATAGCCAGAGGACTGTGAGTCCCCCCTTGATGATTGACATATGCCACGGTTGTGACATTGTCCGTCTGAAAACAAATGAACGATTCTCTCTTCAGAAGAGGCCACGACTGAAGAGCTCTGAAAATCGCACGGAGTTCCAAAATGTTGATTGGTAATCTCGCCTCCTGAGATTCCCAAACCCCCTGCGCTGTCAGAAACCCCCATACAGCTCCCCAACCTGTCAGACTCGCATCCGTTGAGATCACAGTCCAGGTTGGAAGAACAAAAGAAGCCCCTTGAACTAAACGATGGTGATCTGTCCACCACGTCAGAGAGTGTCGTACAATCGGATTTAAAGATATTAACTGTGATATCTTTGTATAATCCCTGCACCACTGGTTCAGCATACAGAGCTGAAGAGGTCGCATGTGAAAACGAGCAAAAGGGATCGCGTCCGATGCAGCAGTCATAAGACCTAGAATTTCCATGCATAAGGCTACCGAAGGGAATGATTGAAACTGAAGGTTTCGACAAGCTGAAATTAATTTCAGACGTCTCTTGTCCGTCAGAGACAAAGTCATGGACACTGAATCTATCTGGAAACCTAAAAAGGTTACCCTTGTCTGAGGAATCAATTAACTCTTTGGTAAATTGATCCTCCAACCATGTTCTTGAAGAAACGACAAGTCGATTCGTATGAGATTCTGATAAATGTGAAGACTGAGCAAGTACCAAGATATCGTCCAAATAAGGAAATACCACAATACCCTGTTCTCTGATTACAGATAGAAGGGCACCGAGAACCTTTGAAAAAATCCTTGGAGCCGTTGCTAGACCGAACGGCAGAGCCACAAATTGGTAATGTTTGTCTAGAAAAGAGAATCTCAGAAACTGAAAGTGATCTGGATGAATCGGAATATGCAGATATGCATCCTGCAAATCTATTGTGGACATATAATGCCCTTGCTGAACAAAGGCAGAATAGTCCTTATAGTTACCATTTTGAATGTTGGTATCCTTACATAACGATTCAATATTTTTAAATCCAGAACTGGTCTGAAGGAATTCTCCTTCTTTAGTACAATGAATAGATTTGAGTAAAACCCCATACCCTGTTCCAAAACTGGAACAGGCACAATTACTCCAGCCAACTCTAGATCTGAAACACATTTCAGAAACGCCTGAGCCTTCACTGGATTTATTGGAATGCGAGAAAGAAAAAATCTTCTTGCAGGTGGCCTTACCTTGAAACCTATTCTGTACCCTTGTGAGACAATGTTCTGAATCCAAAGACTGTGAATCGAATTGATCCAAATCTCTTTGAAAAATCGTAATCTGCCCCCTACCAGCTGCGCTGGAATGAGGGCCGCACCTTCATGTGGACTTGGGAGCTGGCTTTGGCTTTCTAAAAGGCTTGGATTTATTCCAGACTGGAGACGGTTTCCAAACAGAAACCGTTCCTTTAAGGGAAGGATCAGGCTTTTGTTCCTTATTCTGACGAAAGGAACGAAAACGATTAGCAGCCCTATATTTACCTTTAGATTTTTTATCCTGAGGTAAAAAAGTTCCTTTCCCCCAGTAACAGTTGAAATAATAGAATCCAACTGGGAACCAAACAATTTATTACCTTGGAAAGAAAGAGAAAGCAAAGTTGACTTAGAAGACATATCAGCATTCCAAGATTTAAGCCATAAAGCTCTTCTAGCTAGAATAGCTAAAGACATATACCTGACATCAACTCTAATGATATCAAAGATGGCATCACAAATAAAGTTATTAGCATGTTGAAGAAGCTTAACAATGCTATGAGTATTATAATCTGACACTTGTTGTGCCAAAGCCTCCAACCAAAAAGTGGAAGCTGCAGCAACATCAGCCAAAGAAATAGCAGGCCTAAGAAGATTACCTGAACATAAATAAGCTTTCCTTAGAAAGGATTCAATCTTCCTATCTAAAGGATCCTTAAAGGAAGTACTATCTGCTGTAGGAATAGTAGTACGCTTAGCAAGAGTAGAGATAGCCCCATCAACTTTAGGGATTTTGTCCCAAAACTCTAATCTGTCAGATGGCACAGGATACAATTTCTTAAATCTTTTAGAAGGAGTAAAAGAATTACCCAGATTATTCCATTCCCTAGAAATTACTTCAGAAATAGCATCAGGGACAGGAAAAACTTCCTGAATAACTGTAGGAGGTTTAAAAACCGAATTTAAATGCTTAGTAGATTTAGTATCAAGAGGACTAGAATCCTCCATTTCTAATGCGATTAAAACTTCTTTAAGCAAAGAACGAATAAATTCCATTTTAAAAATATGAAGATTTATCAGTGTCAATATCTGAGACTGAATCCTCTGAACCAGAAAAATCCTCATCAGAGACAGAATCAGAATGATGATGTTCATTTAAAAATTCATCTGAGAAATGAGAAGTTTTAAAAGACCTTTTACGCTTACTGGAAGGAGGAATAACAGACATAGCCTTCCTAATAGATTTAGAAACAAAATCTCTTATATTAACAGGAACATCCTGATTAATAGATGTTGATGGAACAGCAACAGGTAATGGAATATTACTAATGGAAATTTTATCTGCATTAGCAAGTTTATCATGACATTCATCACAAACTACAGCCGGAGGAACAGTTACCACAAGTTTACAACAAATGCACTTAACTTTGGTAGGACCAGCATCAGGCAGCGTTTTTTCCAGAAGTAGCTTCTGATCCAGGGTCAATCTGAGACATCTTGCAATATGTAAGAGAAAAAACAATATATAAAGCAAAATCTATCAAATTCCTTAAATGACAGTTTCAGGAATGGGAAAAAATGCCAATGAACAAGCCTCTAGTAACCAGAAGCAAAAGAAAAATGAGACTTAAATAATGTGAAAAAAAGGTGGAGACAATAATGACGCCCACATTTTTTAGCGCCAAAAAAGACGCCCACATTATTGGCGCCTAAATGTTTTTGGCGCCAAGAATGACGCCACATCAGGTGACGCCGACATTTTTGGCGCAAAACGTAAAAAAAATGACACAATCACAAACAACTTCCAGCGACAAGTATGACGCCGGAAATGACAAAGAAATTTTTTGCGCCAAAAAAGTCCGCGCCAAGAATGACGCAATAAAATAAAGCATTTTCAGCCCCCGCGAGCCTAACAGCCCACAGGAAAAAAAGTCAATTTGAAAGGTAAGAAAAAATTGAAAATTCATATGCATTATCCCAAATAATGAAACTGACTGTCTGAAATAAGGAATATTGATCATCCTGAATCAAGGCAAATAAATGTTTAAACACATATATTTAGAACTTTTATAAAAAAGTGCCCAACCATAGCTTAGAGTGTCACAAAAAATAAGACTTACTTACCCCAGGACACTCATCTACATGTAGTAGAAAGCCAAACCAGTACTGAAACGAGAATCAGTAGAGGTAATGGTATATAAGAGTATATCGTCGATCTGAAAAGGGAGGTAAGAGATGAATCTCTACGACCGATAACAGAGAACCTATGAAAAAAATCCCGTAGAAGGAGATCATTGAATTCAAATAGGCAATACTCTCCTCACATCCCTCTGACATTCACTGCACACTGAGAGGAAAACCGGGCTCCAGCCTGCTGCGAAGCGCATATCAACGTAGAATCTAGCACAAACTTACTTCACCACCTCCACGGGAGGCAAAGTTTGTAAAACTGATTTGTGGGTGTGGTGAGGGGTGTATTTGTAGGCATTTTGAGGTTTGGGAAACTTTGCCCCTCCTGGTAGGAATGTATATCCCATACGTCACTAGCTCATCGACTCTTGCTAATTACATGAAAGAAAGGTTAGTGTAGGTTAAACATCCCTGAACAGTAGAGTCTTTAGGGAGCGCTCAAAGCTTTCAAAACTAGGGGAGAGTCTTGTGGAGCATGTGAGGAAGTAACAAGAGAGGAGGAGAGTAGGATGTAATGAGCAGAGCTAAGGGTACGGGAGGGAGAGTATCTGGAGACAAGGTCTGAGATATAGTGGGAGCAGTGCAGTTGAGGGCTTTGTATGTCAGAGTGAGAATTTTGTGTTTAATCCTAGAGGCTAGAGGAAGCCAGTGAAGGGATTGGCAGAGAGGTGCAGCAGATGAAGATGACATGTAAGGAAGATGAGCCTGCAGGCATTCAGTATGGATTGTAAAGGAGTTAGGCGGCAGCTGGGGAGACCAGAAAAGGACAGAGATGCAGTAATCGAGACGGGAAAGGATGAGAGAGTGGATTAAAATCTTAGTTGTGTCTTGTGTAAGGAAATGTCTAATTTTAGAGATGTTTTTAAGGTTGAAGCGGCAGGCTTTAGCCAAGGACTAGATGTGAGGAGTGAAAGAAAGATCTGAGTCAAATGTGACCCCAAGACATCAGGCATGCGGGGTAGGGGTAATGATGGCGTTCTCAACAGTTAGAGAGATTGGGGGTGGAGATTTTGGAAGAAGGGGGGAAAATAAGGAGCTCATTTTTGGAGAGAGTTAGCTTGAAGTAGTTAGAGGACATCCAGGAAGAGATGTGAGAAAGACAGTTCGTGACACGGGTTAGCAAGGAAGGAGATAGATCTGGTGCAGAGAAGTAGATTTGGGTGTCGTCGGCATACAAATGATATTGGAAACCGTGGGACTTAATTAAGGAACCTTATGATGACGTGTAGATTGAGAAGAGAAGGGGACTGAGGACAGAGCCTTGCGGTACCCCGACAGAAAGTGGTGATGGGGCAGAGGAGGACCCAGAGAAGGTTACACTAAAGGTACAGTTTAACAGGTAGGAAGAGAACCATGAGAGGGCTTTGTCACAAATGCTGAAGGATTGGAGGGTTTGGAGCAAAATAGGGTGGTCAACAGTATCAAAGGCTGCGGACAGATCAATAAGGATAAGCAGAGAGAAGTGGCCTTTTGATTTTGCTGTAAGTAGGTCGTTGGTAACCTTAACGATTGCCGTCTCTGTGGAGTGATGGGGACAATATCCAGATTGCAGTGGGTCAAGGAGGGAGTTTAATGTAAGGAAATGGGATAAGTGTGCATATACTAGCTTTTCGAGAAGCTTTGAGGCAAGAGGGAGGAGGGAAATAGGGCAGTAGTTGGATCAAGGGAAGGTTTTTTGAGGATAGGTGTGACCAGTGCATGTTTCAGAGATGAGGGAAATATACCGGTGCTGAGGGAGAGGCTGAAAATGTATGTTAGTATAGGGGTAAGGGTAGAAGAGAGGGAGGGGAGTAGCTGTGAGGGGATAGGGTCAAGGGGATAGGTAGTGAGGTGAGAGCGCAGTATAAGTGCAGAAACCTCTTCCTCAGTAACAGGGGAGAAAGAGCTAAGTTTATGGCTATGTGGGTTGTGGTTGATTGCGAGGGTTTGAGGGGGTGAGAGAATGGAAGTATGTTGAGAGCGGATTTTGTTTCTGATGGAGTCGATTTTGTTATTGAAGTGGCTGGCAAAGTCTTGAGCTGACAGAGAAGTTGTATTGGGAGGTGGGGGTGGGTGGAGAAGAGTGTTGACAGTGGAGAACAGACGTTTTGAGTTTGAAGAAAGAGTAGAGATAAGATTAGAGAAGTAATGTTGCTTAAAGAGATTGAGGGTAGAATAATAGAACATTTTAAAAACATTTTTTCTTTCATTTTTATACCGTTTTTTTGTTTTGTTTTTTAAAAACAACTTTTACACAAACAAGACAGGGGGCAGCAAGATATTCCACATATGTATGTTACTTATTACAGGTAAAAAATAATGCAAAGAATGTCATACTAATGTTGCCAAAAATCTAGATAATTATCTGACACAAAAGACTTATGATAGAAACCATTAATAAAATGCAGACATTATATATAAATATCAAAACCTATGTATGAAGGAAGACATTTTTATGGGAGGGGGTAAAAATAACCTATGATGGAAAAAACTTAGAGAGAGTGAAGATTATAGGAACACTCCTGTTGCATGCCATTACCTTGAGCATGGACATCAAATTAGCCAACTACGTTGACAAATAATTAATCATCTAGGCCCTTTAAGAGCAGGAGGAGATAGAGAGAGACACTTGAAACAAATGGAAGCATTGTGGATACATAGATTAGATTCTATGTATCCTAAAGGCCTTAATAGAAATTTAGATTTATCTGTGTTCCTTTAATCTTCACTCTCTTATTTGGAAGTTTTTTCCAGTGAAAATGTGTGAGTGAAATGTGTGCCAACTTCTAACTATTCATCCTTTGCCTATTTATAGATTTGAAATATAGTTCATGCTTTGAAACCTCTTTATATTTATGTAGTTTGCAGGAGACAAGAAAATAATGACTGCACATAGCAAAAAATGTGTAAGACGTCTATACCGTAGTACCTGTTGTAGCTACACATAATGCTGTATGTCCCAGCTTCAACACATGCATGAAACTGAGGCAAAAAAGTCATGCGCCAGTCTCTCTCCTCCACCTGTAGGAAAACAGATTTTTAAATTAGCATATTTAATAAAGTAAAATAACATAATGTTTTTTTTATTTGTTACTTAGAGGATATTTTCTGTCAGGTGTTAAAAATGGATACAATGGAAAAACAACATAATAACATAAAATATAGGGCCAGATTATGAGTGGAGCACAAACATTTGCGCCCAAGCAATATGGGGTTTATTGCGGGGGTTGCGCTCGTTGGACTTACCTTTGGTATTAAAGGTTGAAAGTAAACGTGATCGCTTGAGTGCAATTGTGAATTAACGCGACTTTAGAGCTCGGGTTAACTGTTTTGCAAAACATAAAGTTGCACAAAACACATCAAAAATACATTACAAAGTACAGTTACACTCAACACTATCTAATAAAAATTATAAAAAAAAAAAAAGATTGCACACTAATTATAAAGGCTCAAAGATATGAGGCCTCAGGTGTTGTAAACGTATGTTTCTCTATGTTAAAGACCTTTGCCTGCCTTTTTTTTCTATGTCGAAATATGTATATGTGTATCTATATATATATATATATATATATATATATATATATATATATACACACATATATATATATATATATATACATATACACATATATATATATATATATATATATATATATATATATATATATATATATATATATATCGGTCAATATATGTAAACATATGTATTTATATGTGTATACATGTATCTACAGACATATATAAACACATAAGTACATATGTACACATATATACAAGTGCATTGAAGCCCTTTGCAGTTAAGTAGATGAAAACATAGTCTCTAGGCGGACCGTTACATTTAGCCCACTCAGTGTCCAGCTTTAAGGGAGGTCAGGGATGTTATGTGGAGTCCCTGCTATATTCTGATGAATTGTCATGTAACAATTTCACTGGAGTCAAGAGACTGTATCCATCCATTACTCCGTGTTCTTTGTACTGTTACTTTTGGATACTAACAATCCTTTGAACATCCATACGATGTTTGTTAAAATGGCCAGCTGTATTTTTAGCTTACCAACCGGTTGTGTTCATATGTAACAGGGATCCCTGTTTCAAACTCCTTTTGTATATACTGATACATCTATGGTTTCATTTAATGGATGAATTGTGTGTTTGTTTTTTTTCGGTGCTCATTAATAAATTCTTTAAATGCAATATTTGGTTTGATGATGTGTTTTCGTGGGAGGTATTAAGACTCTTACTATTTTCAATTAGGATTAATATGGGGTTGCTGGGTAAGGTGTACTAGTTTTTCTTGTATGATTAATAAGCTATTTTTCTACACCTCTGTGCACCTCCTCAGCCTCCACTAATATTATTTTTAATGTTGGACCGTGTCTATAGCCAATATATATTCCAGTAATAGCTATCTGTTATTTGAAGAACAATGGAATGTGAAATATTCATATTTTCACGTTGGGTTAGTGCACATGAGAATATGTGATCAGTTTGCGTTTTTTTCCCACTTTTCTTTTTTCATTGACTTCTATGGGGGAATACGTGAACATGCATACAATATTCTAACTTGGGCTTTTTGCACTTGTTGGGTTATCGCGAGAGCGAAAACAGTTTACTTTAAACTCGTAATATGAGAGCAAAAAGCTTACTTCAAGCGCAATTAACTCTCGAGCTGAAGCATTAATTTGCGCTCCACTCGTAATCCGATCCATAATGTTTTAGAATAAAAAAAACATTATTTAGGCATTTACCACAAAGAAGGTAAAATGACAACCTAAAATCGTTTTCTCCAATGAGGTGACGTTTTCACCTCTAGACCAATAGCCGTGCTAGGATGTCAGTTGACATGCACGGTTATTAGTCTAGGAGGTGGAAACATCACCTCATTGAAGAAAGCGCTGTGCCATGGGCGACCGGAGGCGCTGTGTTAGCAATCTACTTTTCTTACAGATAGGGTTAGTTTAACATAGTTTTTCATGAAACAATGAGACAAACTCATGTTTGTTATACGTTTGGGTTTACCATCACTTTAATAGACACATATAGATAAATAAAAAGAGAGAAGCGCTCAACCTGGGAACAAACAATAGCATAATAGCTTGTTCTATGGCTAGTTACCACCCAAGAAGCAGCCTCGTTTTGCTCAACATTTGCCTTTCACAGAGAAGAACTTTCCTGAAGCATATCAGTCTGATCCTGACTTCACAGTACAGTCCAGTCCCGAAATACCAGGCAATCCCTCTCTGAACGAGAGAAACAGCAAAACCCCAGACGTACATTTCGGCCTGAATTTGCAAAAATTACCAATGGCACTACCTATGTGTAATAGACCTGTCTTAATCTTTAATTGTGCCAACAAATACGGCTAGATGTGGGTGCTAAGTGTATGAGTTTAGATACTTCAACTTGCAAGAAAAAAAGCATACACATAGAAAGCACTCCCAGGTCAAATTGCAAACATGTTGCAAGTAATAATCACTGAGTTAATAATCCAAGAATAGAGTACGGAGACAGGAAGATTAACTAAATTTAAAATATAACTTTTATTGGGTTCAAAAAAATTAAAATAGGAAAAATCAATTAAAATCACACTTAAGTACCGACTGTAGTTTGTAAATAATTTGCGTAGCCAATTGTTTGTTCAAGATAACACATCCAATCATTACCAAAATGCAAAGATCACATGCTTGTCAGTAAAGTACATCAAAGTTAAATATCTATTTGAATGGTAAATTGTGATAGAGTAGATTCACTTAGCACTTGTGGTAGATCTGTGGGTGAGAGAGTAGAATGGATAGTGTGTCCCTGTTATGATAAACAGTTATGTGGGACAGTTTATAGTTATGAGCGATATCTAGGATTCAGGTTATGGTGTAAACCAAATTGGAACTAAACATACTGACATAGTATGTACCACAAAATAATCCCCTCCTATATTATCATGTGAATAACGGTAATATAAGATACGTTATCACAGTATTTGACAGGAGGTTGTGCTTTCCCGTTAAGTGTATAATGTATCCAGTATTAATATATACATTCAAAATTAGTTATGGTAAAAACCAGGTACTATTTACAATAACAGGTGGACTACCAAGATATTGGGGATACCGGGATCAACTTGTTGGTTTTAATTGACATATAATGTACTGTGCACACAAAATGTAATACTTATGAATAGGATGTTAGAGGTGACTAATTACTAGTCTGAATGTCATTTATCAGGCAAGTTAGTGTATGTCTACTGCTCGTACAGATTAGGTGCAGTATCAGATATACAATCTATCCTATTCGATCTCGTACATATTAATGAGTCACAGTGTGGTAAGAGATCCGATCATAGTATTATAGATCAAACACTCCATTTACATAGTACATTATGTTATACAATTCCCCAACTTTGTTATTATAACAATGTAAATGTGAGTTAAATAGTGTCACATATATTAGGCACAATCTTAATACTAAGTATTCAAATGTGTGTTTGTATAGTAAAAAGGTATCTCCATAAATTGGGTGACCAAATTTTGTGTTTGTTTAGTTAAGAAGTATCACCATAAATTGCGATAATGATACCATTAACCTGATATTTGTAGTTTATGAGTGTGTGTTAGCTCAGATGCACTGAGTGTTGAGGAGAGTGTATCATTCAGCTCAGCCGTGTAAGTTGCAACTGCTCCTTTTTATTAAATGTTTGGCTGTGGTTGCTGATAGCTGATTGAGCTATTTCACAGTGCCGGAATTTTAATTTTGGCAGCAGCGCACCTCCCGTAGCTGTTTGAATGTTTGCAAGTCACAAGTGCCTCCGGGGTGTTAATGATAGAGGCAGAGATCGATTTTAATTATCATATAGGAATAACAGCTTAGTATACTAAAGATATTGTTAGTGTATACTTGTTTAACTCGTGCTGTAGACTGCAAAAATCAGCAGTTCACTTTCGGTAGATCTCCGGTTGTGTAAAATCTCTGGTCCACTACCGTATGTTTAAAACAGCGCTGTGCCTGATAAGGTCTATTCACTGTAAGGTATTAGCAAATATACCTGGGTATACAGATTATACTTTATCCCAGATACCTTTGGATTGTATGAGGCTAATAGGACGTTTGCACTACGTAGAGGGCGTTAGGTAAATAATGTTGATTGCATGGCAACTGTACACTGTCGGAATTAATCAGGTCCTCTCGCACCCAGTAACTTTACAAATAATTAAATCTTGGATTGAGATTGCGCTCGTAAGGAAAACTTTCCATACACCCACTCACATTCACACTAAAGGTCATGACTGGATATATAGATTAAATGGCTAGTAATAGTTATGTCATAGATAAGTGTTAGTAAAGCAAAATAATGCTACAAATAATGACTACAGTAATGAAATGGTAGCTTAAGGCTTGTCTAAAACACAGGAGCTCCTAGGACTCCTCACCATTGCCCTAACGACACCTTTAGTGTGAATGTGAGTGGGTGTATGGAAAGTTTTCCTTACGAGCGCAATCTCAATCCAAGATTTAATTATTTGTAAAGTTACTGGGTGCGAGAGGACCTGATTAATTCCAACAGTGTACGGTTGCCATGCAATCAGCATTATTTACCTAACGCCCTCTACGTAGTGCAAACGTCCTATTAGCCTCATACAATCCAAAGGTATCTGGGATAAAGTATAATCTGTATACCCAGGTATATTTGCTAATACCTTACAGTGAATAGACCTTATCAGGCACAGGGCTGTTTTAAACATACGGTAGTGGACCAGAGATTTTAAACAACCGGAGATCTACCGAAAGTGAACTGCTGATTTTTGCAGTCTACAGCACGAGTTAAACAAGTATACACTAACAATATCTTTAGTATACTAAGCTGTTATTCCTATATGATAATTAAAATCGATCTCTGCCTCTATCATTAACACCCCGGAAAACTTGTGACTTGCAAACATTCAAACAGCTACGGGAGGTGCGCTGCTGCCAAAATTAAAATTCCGGCACTGTGAAATAGCTCAATCAGCTATCAGCAACCACAGCCAAACATTTAATAAAAAGGAGCAGTTGCAACTTACACGGCTGAGCTGAATGATACACTCTCCTCAACACTCAGTGCATCTGAGCTAACACAAACTCATAAACTACAAATATCAGGTTAATGGTATCATTATCGCAATTTATGGTGATACTTCTTAACTAAACAAACACAAAATTTGGTCACGCAATTTATGGAGATACCTTTTTACTATACAAACACACATTTGAATACTTAGGGGCCTAGTTATCAAGCCGTCAACCTCAAATACGCTGGAATTCCGCAGCGTATTTGTGGCGAGGCTGATTCGCCTTAGTTATCAAAGGCTCGAGACCGGCAAAAGTAGAATTTTGTGACGTAAGCTTCGATCCGCCGGACTCAGTCTGACACAGATCGATTCTTACGTCACTCCAGATGTTCCGCACACAAGTGCGGCACAATCTCACTACTTTTGCTAGTTATCAAAAAACTAGCAGGTACGCTCGGCACTTTTATGGCCCAGCGTACCTGGTTTTCAAAGCGCCAGCCTGGAGGCGGCGGATCCCATAGGAATCAATGGGAGTCTGACCATAGTGAAAGTACAAGTTCGCTGCTGACAGACATCCCATTGATTCCTATGGGAGATGTCTGCACCTAACACCCTAACATGTACCCCGAGTTTAAACACCCCTAATCTGTCCCCCCTACACCGTCGCAAGTAAATAAAGTTATTACCCCCTAAACCGCCGCTCCCAGAGCCCACCGCCACCTACATTATACCTAGTAACCCCTATCCTGCCCCCCCTATACCGTCGCCCTCTATAATAAAATTATTAACCCCTATCCTGCTGATCCCGCACCTCGCCGCAACTAAATAAATAGTTTAACCCCTAAACCGCCGCTCCCTGAACCTGCCGCAACCTATAATAAATTTATTAACCCCTATCCTGCCCCCCACTACGACGACGCCACTGTAATAAATGTATTAACCCCTAAACCTAAGTCTAACACTAACCCTAACGCCCCCCTAACTTAAATATTAATTAAATAAATCTAAATAATATTTATATTATGAACTAAATTAATCCTATTTAAAACTAAATACTTACCTTTAAAATAAACCCTAATATAGCTACAATATAAATAATAATTATATTGTAGCTATCTTAGGATTTATATTTATTTTACAGGTAACTTTGTATTTATTTTAGCTAGTTAGAATAGTTATTAAATAGTTATTAACTATTTAATAACTACCTAGCTAAAAGAAATACAAAATTACCTGTAAAATAAATCCTAACCTAAGTTACAATTAAACCTAATACTACACTATCATTAAATTAATTAAATAAACTACCTACAAATAACTACAATTAAATACAATTACATAAACTAACTAAAGTACAAAAAATAAAAAAAGCTAAGTTACAGAAAATAAAAAAATAAGTTAAACATTTTACAAATATTACAACAATTTTAAGCTACTTACACCTAATCTAAGCCCCCTAATAAAATAACAAACCCCCCAAAATAAAAAAATGCCCTACTCTATTCTAAATTAAATAAAGTTCAACACTCTTTTACCTTACCAGCCCTTAAAAGGGCCATTTGTGGGGGCATGCCCCCAAAAGTTCAGCTCTTTTGCCTGTAAATGAAAAATACAAACCCCCCCAACATTAAAACATTAAAACCCACCACCCACATACCCCTAATCTAACCCAAACCCCCCTTACAAAAACCTAACACTAATCCCCTGAAGATCATCCTACCTTGAGTCGTCTTCACTCAGCCAATCAGATTGAGCTCGCATTCTATTGGCTGATCGGAACAGCCAATAGAATGTGAGCTCAATCTGATTGGCTGATTGGATCAGCCAATCGGATTGAACTTGAATCTGATTGGCTGATTCCATCAGCCAATCAGATTTTTCCTACCTTAATTCCGATTGGCTGATAGAATCCTATCAGCCAATCGGAATTGAGGGGACGCCATCTTGGATGACGTCCCTTAAAGGAGCCTTCATTCGTCGTAGTCCGTCGGTGAAGAAGGATGTTCCGCGGCGGCGGAAGGAAGATTCAAGACCCGGCTTGGAAGATGACATCGCCCGGATCGAAGACTTCTTCAGCGCCGCCTGGATGATGACTTCATCGGATGGAAGATTTCTTCAGCGCCACTTGGATGATCACTTCTGCCGGTCCGGATGTCCACTTGGGTTCCATCACTGCTCGGCTGAGTGAAGACGACTCAAGGTAGGATGATCTTCAGGGGATTAGTGTTAGGTTTTTGTAAGGGGGGTTTGGGTTAGATTAGGGGTATGTGGGTGGGGGTTTGTATTTTTCATTTACAGGCAAAAGAGCATGCCCCCACAAATGGCCCTTTTAAGGGCTGGTAAGGTAAAAGAGCGTTGAACTTTATTTAATTTAGAATAGGGTAGGGCATTTTTTTATTTTGGGGGGTTTGTTATTTTATTAGGGGGCTTAGATTAGGTGTAAGTAGCTTAAAATTGTTGTAATATTTGTAAAATGTTTGTAACTTATTTTTTTATTTTCTGTAACTTAGCTTTTTTTATTTTTTGTACTTTAGTTAGTTTATGTAATTGTATTTAATTGTAGTTATTTGTAGGTAGTTTATTTAATTAATTTAATGATAGTGTAGTATTAGGTTTAATTGTAACTTAGGTTAGGATTTATTTTACAGGTAATTTTGTATTTCTTTTAGCTAGGTAGTTATGAAATAGTTAATAACTATTTAATAACTATTCTAACTAGCTAAAATAAATACAAAGTTACCTGTAAAATAAATATAAATCCTAAGATAGCTACAATATATTTATTATTTATATTGTAGCTATATTAGGGTTTATTTTACAGGTAAGTATTTAGTTTTAAATAGGATTAATTTATTAAAGTATAGTGTAGTGTTAGGTGTAATTGTAACTTAGGTTAGGATTTATTTTACAGGTAAATTTCTCTTTATTTTAGCTAGGTAAGCTATTAAATAGTTAATAACTATTTAATAGCTATTGTACCTAGTTAAAATAAATTGAAAGTTGCCTGTAAAATAAAAATAAATCCTAAGATAGCTACAATATAATTATTATTTATATTGTAGCTATATTAGGGTTTATTTTAAAGGTAAGTATTTAGTTTTGAATAGGATTAATTTAGTTCATAATATAAATATTATTTAGATTTATTTAATTAATATTTAAGTTAGGGGGGCGTTAGGGTTAGTGTTAGACTTAGGTTTAGGGGTTAATACATTTATTACAGTGGCGTCGTCGTAGTGGGGGGCAGGATAGGGGTTAATAAATTTATTATAGGTGGCGACGGTGTAGGGGGGGCAGGATAGGGGTTAATAAATTTATTATAGGTTGCGGCGGGTTCAGGGAGCGGCGGTTTAGGGGTTAAACTATTTATTTAGTTGCGGCGAGGTGCGGGATCAGCAGGATAGGGGTTAATAATTTTATTATAGAGGGCGACGGTATAGGGGGGCAGGATAGGGGTTACTAGGTATAATGTAGGTGGCGGTGGGCTCCGGGAGCGGCGGTTTAGGGGTTAATACATTTATAAGAGTTGCGGCAGGGTCTAGGAGCGGAGGTTTAGGGGTTAGTAACTTTATTGAGTTGCGGGAGGCTCCGGGGGCGCCGGTATAGGGGGTAGAACAGTGCAGTTTAGTGTGGGTGCTTAGTGACAGGCTAGCAATAAAGCTGGGAAAAAGCCAAAGAGCAGCGAGATCGGATGAGTGATAACTGTCACAGTCCGCTGCTCATCGCCCCGCGGCTTTTTGACAGCTTTATTTGATAACTTAGGTGTATTTTTTCAGGTCCGCGGCGGCAAAGGTAGGCGAGCTTAGGCGGGCGTATTGGGCCGGCGAAGCCAGAAAAGTAGACGGCTTGATAACTACCCCCCTTAGTATTAAGATCGTGCCTAATATATGTGACACTATTTAACTCACATTTACATTGTTATAATAACGAAGTTGGGGAATTATATAACATAATGTACTATGTAAATGGAGTGTTTGATCTATAATACTATGATCGGATCTTTTACCACACTGTGACTCATTAATATGTACGAGATCGAATAGGATAGATTGTATATCTGATACTGCACCTAATCTGTACGAGCAGTAGACATACACTAACTTGCCTGATAAATGACATTCAGACTAGTAATTAGTCACCTCTAACATCCTATTCATAAGTATTACATTTTGTGTGCACAGTACATTATATGTCAATTAAAACCAACAAGTTGATCCCGGTATCCCCAATATCTTGGTAGTCCACCTGTTATTGTAAATAGTACCTGGTTTTTACCATAACTAATTTTGAATGTATATATTAATACTGGATACATTATACACTTAACAGGAAAGCACAACCTCCTGTCAAATACTGTGATAACGTATCTTATATTACCGTTATTCACATGATAATATAGGAGGGGATTATTTTGTGGTACATACTATGTCAGTATGTTTAGTTCCAATTTGGTTTACACCATAACCTGAATCCTAGATATCGCTCATAACTATAAACTGTCCCACATAACTGTTTATCATAACAGGGACACACTATCCATTCTACTCTCTCACCCACAGATCTACCACAAGTGCTAAGTGAATCTACTCTATCACAATTTACCATTCAAATAGATATTTAACTTTGATGTACTTTACTGACAAGCATGTGATCTTTGCATTTTGGTAATGATTGGATGTGTTATCTTGAACAAACAATTGGCTACGCAAATTATTTACAAACTACAGTCGGTACTTAAGTGTGATTTTAATTGATTTTTCCTATTTTAATTTTCTTGAACCCAATAAAAGTTATATTTTAAATTTAGTTAATCTTCCTGTCTCCGTACTCCATTCTTGGATTATTAACTCAGTGATTATTACTTGCAACATGTTTGCAATTTGACCTGGGAGTGCTTTCTATGTGTATGCTTTTTTCTTGCAAGTTGAAGTACATTTTGGCCTATTGTGGGCCTCGTCAGTGAGGTGCAGCCATATCCCTCTAGGCACACTGAGCAACGGGTCCACGTCTGGGTTCCCGCATCACACTTAGGGAGACTTCCCTAAGTGTCATAATTTGCATAAATAAAAAGAGAGAAGCGCTCAACCTGGGAACGAACAATAGCATAATAGCTTGTTCTATGGCTAGTTACCACCCAAGAAGCAGCCTCTTTTTGCTCAACATGTGCCTTTCACAGAGAAGAACTTTCCTGAAGCATATCAGTCTGATCCTGAGTTCACAGAACAGTCCAGCCCCGAAATACCAGGCAATCCCTCTCTGAACGAGAGAAACAGCAAAACCCTTGTTCAGAGAGGGATTGCCTGGTATTTCGGGGCTGGACTGTACTGTGAAGTCAGGATCAGACTGATATGCTTCAGGAAAGTTCTTCTCTGTGAAAGGCACATGTTGAGCAAAAAGAGGCTGCTTCTTGGGTGGTAACTAGCCATAGAACAAGCTAGTATGCTATTGTTCGTTCCCAGGTTGAGCGCTTTTCTCTTTTTATTTATGCACATATAGATAAATGTGTATGTTACTTGACATAATTCCACTTTACTACAAGCTTCTGAGTTATGTAAGCCCTAATGCTGTGTATATGTTAATAAATCTAATATCTTTTTTATCACTAAATGTTATAAGTTGTAATAAAGAAAATAAAAACAAAACAAAAAAAAAACTCATACACTCACTCAAACACAGCAAAAAAAACACAACACTCACCGAGACTACAAACACGAACTCCCCTTCTCATCACTCAACTAACAAACACCTAAACAAAAACTAACGCTCTGTTTTACAAACGCACTCTCTAACTCTTACAATTACTAACTAACCCCACTCCTGCTCTATGACTTGTACATAGCTTTCACAAGTGATACAGTCAACGCCTAAAGCATAAAAGCACCCTTTTAAATCCCTATAGCAATGATGTCAAGGATATTAAAATGCGAGAACAGTCTCGCACTACTGCAGTCGAGTTTAAAATCCTCACAATATTTATCGCTCTCGCATTAATAGTGCTTTAAAGCAACCTTGATACTTTCAACTTGCGCAACACTCCAGATTCAATTATCGCTCGAACATTATCACGAGGCTGCTGAATGCGCTAGATCGCCAGCACTAAATTGCGTCTGATGGGTCTTTTGTGGGTCTTGATAAAGGTATCACGTTGACCTACTATTCAATAGGTCAGAATGAGTATTTTTATTTTTGCTTCAAATCAAGAGATTCAACAGAAACTATAATGTAACAAGTATAATATGTGTTCTAATTCTTAATATTAAAAGAGGAAAACCTGTATCGCTCTCATATTTTGATTCTTGAAAATTGTTCATGAAGACTGTAGTTGGAATATTGGGTTGGTTGTTTGGTTGTGTGTTGTAATTTTGCTTTTACAATATAAAGAAACAGATAAGATATACAGACAAAGACACGTAAAGATAAACTTAAAAATATTTATTCCAGACAAACATCTTTTTTGTGTGTGCATAAAACAGTATAAATATTATTTTCTTACCTTTGCATCAAAACTAAACCTAGAGACTGGGATATTTTCAGGACCACCATGAACATCAAAATGTTTGCATCCTGCACTGGCCTTCACATAACGAGGGTGATCTCCTTGTAATCCTTTCACAAAAGCAGAGGCTAAAAGCCCACTCAGATAAGGGTCTTCACCATAAGTCTCCTGCAGATGGAATATTCTACATTTTCAGTTTTACTTCTGATATAAAAAAAAAAAAATGTAACAAGTATACTAAAGGGTAACACTATAGGCACATTTTGTCCTGTACTTTAAAAAGTTATAGAAGTTATGATAAATAATTATTTGTGCAAAATACTGACAAATACAATTTTTGTTTGGACACAGGCACTATGGAAGTTGGCAGATTTTTTTCTTAATAACCCTCTGGAATATGGCTGAATGTGTTTATCCTTAATTGTGAACAGTTAGAGCCAGATGCACTGATCTAAGCAGTTACTGTGTAGCAGATATCTAGGTCGGTCAAACAGCAGCATTTAAATATGCAGTATGGACAACAGGGGGGAGTAAAACAAGTACAATTTTGAGAGCGAGAGTAAGGAACCCTATGCACTTCTGCAAAGGAATGTAAGAATGTTTGTATTTTGTCTACCATTCTAGTATTAGTCTAGTACAGGGGTCAGCAACCTCCTCTCTCCTGATGTTTTGGAACTAAATTTCCCATGATGCTCAGGCAGCCTAAATAATGTCTTAGCATCATGGGAAATGTAGTTCCAAAACATCTGGAGAGCCACAATTGCTGACCCCTGGTCTAGTAGAAGATGAATACTCTTTTGGTCCATTAAATGCCAAAGTAAATGTGTTCACAAACAACCTACATATGTAAATGAGAAATTCATTTTAACTCCTTTTGGTTTATACTAGATGAAAAACCATATGCATAGATAAACATAATACACTATTACCTGATTATTATTATTTTTTGTACTGCAAAACTCCCAATGTAAATGGAATATTTACTATAGATGTATGGAATAGTTACTTCTCATTGACTAATTTAAAATGGTTCAGAAAAAGCTTCCATAAAAGATTTCTTCAGATATTTAAGTTTATTGGGTCAATGGTTCAGAAGTAGCTGCCATAAATATATTTATTTAGCTATTTAGGTTCATTGGGTCAATGTGAATATAATTTACTAAATCTGCATTAAGTGAGAAACACCTTGACTGATATTTATCATGATGTAAGAAACATATGGAAATAACCAAATCTGTTAAGCTTTTTGGCTAAAAGAGAGGGCCTCAAAACATTGCTATAGGCATGATTGGTGATAAACAAAGAAACAAGATCACTGATCTTCACAAGCAAACCAGACCAAGTTTTACAATTTCTCATTATATTTGGTAAATTTAAGATCACAAACTTGATGGGGCATAAAGTGTGTAACTCACCTGGTTCCTTCCCCACAGTGGATGCCTCATAATGTTTATCACAGGACTGAAGCAGCTGAGTCCAGTGTGGTCATCATAGTTGCCAACAGACATAAAATAGTTGTGCTTAGCTCTGACTTCAGTTGCTGTGGCATTAGCCACCTTTGCCACCAGTTCTGGACTATGGACAAAAGTCAGTAAATTGAAAATTAGAGCACACACAAAAATTCCTGAAATTGTTCTGTTAAGTAAAATCAGAATCATAGAAACATTGTCATTGAAAAAGTGGCCCTAGAAATAATGCATTAATAAAAAAAATATTTTGGACCCATTACAAATAATAAATATTAAATAGTGATATTTTTTTTCTCTTCAAGAATAAAACCTACATCTTACATGGCTCCAACATTTTGTGAGCTCTAGATACAGTATCTCACAAAAATGAGTACACCCCTCACATTTTTGTAAATATTTTATTATATCTTTTCATGTGACAACACTTTGCTACAATGTAAAGTAGTGAGTGTAAAGCCTGTATAACAGTGTACATTTGCTGTCCCCTCAAAATAACTCCACACAGACATTACTGTCTAAACCATTGGCAACAAAAGTGAGTACAAATATCTAATAATAATAATAATAATAATAATAATAATAATAATAATAAGTGGAAATGTCCAAATTGGGCCTAGAGTGTCAATATTTGTTTGACCACCATTATTTTCCAGCACTGCCTTAACCTTCTTGGGCATGGAGTTCACCAGAGCTTAACAGGTTGCCAATGGAGTCCTCTTCCACTACTCCATGACAAAATCACGGAGCTGGTGGATGTTAGAGACCTTGCGCTCCCCCACCTTCCGCTTAAAGGGACACTGTAACCAAAAATTTTCTTTCGTGATTCAGATTGAGCATGACATTTTAAGCAACTTTCTAATTTACTCCTATTATCAAATTTTCTTCATTCTCTTGGTATCTTTATTTGAAATGCAAGAATGTAAGTTTAGATGCCGGCCCATTTTTGGTGAACAACCTGGGTTGTCCTTGCTGATTGGTGGATAAATTCATCCACCAATAAAAAAGTGCTGTCCAGAGTACTGAAACAAAAAAAAGCTTAGATGCTTTCTTTTTCAAATAATGATAGCAATAGAACGAAGAAAAATTGAAAATAGGAGTAAATTAGAAAGTTGCTTAAAATTTCATGCTCAGTCTGAATCACGAAAGAAAAATTTTGGTTACAGTGTCCCTTTAAGGATGCCCCACAGATGCTTAATAGGGTTTAGGTCTGGAGACATGCTTGGCCAGTCCATCACCTTTACCCTCAGCTTCTTTAGCAAGGTAGTGGAGGTGTGTTTGGGGTCATTATCATTTTGGAATACTGCCCTGTGGCCCAGTCTCTGAAGGGAGGGGATCATGCTCTGCTTCAGTATGTCACAGTACATGTTGGCATTCATGGTTCCCTCAATGAACTTTAGCTCCCCAGTGTCGGCAGCACTCATGCAGGCCCAGACCATGACACTCCCACCACCATGCTTAACTGTAGGCAAGGCACACTTGTCTTTGTACTCCTCACCTGGCTGACGCCACACACACTTGACACCATCTGAACCAAATAAGTTTATCTTATTATTATTCTTTATTTATAAAGTGCCAACAGATTCCGCAGTGCTGCCCATGGGTACAAGGAAAACAGTACAATGGAGAAACATTACAATAAAAGACAACATTTTACAGACAAATACAGGGGGAATTGAGGGCCCTATTCCTGTGGGAACTAGTCTCATCAGACCACAGGACATGGTTCCAGTAATCCATGTCCTTAGTCTGCTTGTCTTCAGCAAACTATTTGCAGGCTTTCTAGTGCATTATCTATAAAAGAGGCTTCCTTCTGGGATGACAGCCATGCAGACCAATTTGATGCAGTGTGCAGCACATGGTCTGAACACTGACAGGCTGACCCCCCACCCCTTCAACCTCTGCAGCAATTCTGGCAGCACTCATACGTCTATTTCCCAAAGACAATCTCTGGATATGACGCTGAGCACGTGCACTCAACTACTTTGGTCGACCATGGCGAGGCCTGTTCTGAGTGGAAACTGTCCTGTGAAACCGCTGTATGGTCTTGCCCACCGTGCTGCAGCTCAGTTTCAGGGTCTTGGCAATCATCTTATAGCCTAGGCCATCTTTATGTAGAGCAACACTTCTTTTTTTCAGATCTCAGATTCAGAGAGATCTTTGCCATGAGGTGCCATGTTGAACTTCCAGTGACCAGTATGAGAGAGTGTGTGAGAGAGCGATAACACCAAATTTAACATGCATGCTCCCTTGTAACACTAACGAGTCACATGCCACCGGGGAGGGAAAATGGTTAATTGGGCCCTATCTGGACATTTCCACTTAGGAGTGTACTCACTTTTGTTCCCAATGATTTAGACATCAATGGCTGTGTGTTGAGTTATTTTGAGGGGACAGCAAATTTACACTGTTATACAGGCTGTACACTCACTACTTTACATTGTAGCAAAGTGTCATTTCTCCAGTGCTGTCACATGAAAAGATATCATAAAATATAGGTTACACCTAACTGATACGAACAGACATGTTCCTTATGGTAATAACACTTTCTGAGGTACCAGCAGGCCTGCCCTTTGGGCAGGATGAGAGGAGCACACGCCCAGGGCCCCGCGCTTTGGGAATTCAAACAATGTCATGGGTGAGGGTATGAGAAAGGGCAATGTGCATCCTGTATTATGTTTAGATTATGAAGAAGTGTTTATGGTATCAGGAGGTGTAATATATAGTGTTATTCTTTATATAAGTAACACTTAATTGGCTGAGGGGCACCACAAATTTGTCTTACCCAGGGCTTTGCAAATGCTAAAGGTTGCCTTGGGTACCAGGTCATAAAAGAAACAGAAGCGGAATTTGCAGAGGTAAATTACAAAAAAAGCAGGTAAAATAGTCAATGTAAATATGTAAGAATGAAAAACGTAAATATGGAAGTCATACATTGGTGTTAACTGTTATAATTCTAAAAGGACAAAATAAAATAAGAAGTAAGTTTACAACATATAAATAAAAGACAAAGGTAAACATAGCTATTTATATTCCCCACATAAAAGACTTTTACAAGAAACTTTATATAACACATACATTTGTAGTTGCGATTGTCTCGTCATTAGCCATTCCTATCTGGGCAGCACAAGTTATAAACCAGGGGTCGACAAATCTGTTTTAATTTTAAGAGCCTGTAAGAATATTTAGGAGCCAGACATTGGTATTTGTATATAGATATATGGAGAATAACCCAAAAAGTTAGGAGCCAGGGGTAAAATTCTAGGAGCCAGCTGCAACTGGCTCCAGGGTTTATCCATTCCCGTTATACTTCATTGTCTTCTCAAGCAAAAGGGTATAGTGACTATTTATAGAGATGAAATCAGAGTAAGTGTGAAGCAGTGTAGTTTAGATTCCTGGACCAGGTAAGAAAGGGAAAATTATAAATAATATTTATGTTGGCAGGGTCAAATATTTAATACTGAAACCCTTGATGAAATCTATATAAAAATATACATATAAGGTAGGCAGCAGGTGTGTGCAGAGTGTGTATAATCCTAATGCAGGGAAACCTTTTAATAGTGCAGGTTGCACGTCCATCTATCTATCCTCCAAATAATAATACGGAGCACTATGTATATTATTACAATCTCTTACTACTGAGTTACCTCTAGGGGGGCCCACAAACATTTTTGCACCAGGGCCCTCTGTTGAGTAGGTCCACTACTGAAGGTAAGGATAAGATACAGATCGATAAATAAGAAGTTATGAGGTTCTGTCAGATCACTAACCAGAGTTCCAGTAAAATTGTATAGAAGCAAGTTAGTACATTTTACGATTGTAGCTATCCAACATTTTTTTCCATGGAGATGACTAAATTTATTCATTTAAACCCTGTACCATGGTTGGGCTCTCTATACTAATATATTAACTAGGAATCAATTTCTTTGTACAATTTATCATGATTTGAAACTAGTTCTTATGGCCTAAACAGGTCAAAGAAGGAGTTTTATTTAGGCTACAGATAAGAAAGGTTTTATCTACTATCATGCCTAAAACCTGTTCCATGTAAGATATGATTTGGGACCGATATGGCTTAATAGCTGGGTAGTCCCAACAGAAATGTGAGAGAGCCTATGCCTCTGCATTGCTTCCAACAGTGATATGATACAGAGAGGTAAAGTTTATGTGGATGGGAAGGGAACAAATAGCAACTAGTTAAGATGTTATAGTTTGCTTTGACTATAGCTGAGGAGACAGATGATATTTCCATACTCAAAATCTTATCCCACTTCATCTCATTAAATTGCAAGCTAAGGCCTTGCATCAATTTATAGGTTAAGGCTATATGGCCTCTTGCGTTACTCTGATGTGTGCATCAGCACTCAAATAGGGTAACTGGTCAAAGCAAACTAGTCATATTTAGATGAGTTAAGAAGAAATGAAGGATCTGGAAATAATGTACCCAGGAGTTGAAAAGTGGGTACATTTTGTCTCTAATGTCAGTATATGGTTAAATAGAAAAAAACAGTTGATCCCTGTTGTTATCATCATGAGGTTTAGCAACTCTACCACCAGTTCAGCTGCACAGTTACCTACTGGGTATGCACTGAATGCAAAACAGAGCAGTATATACTCTCTAGCGTTGACAGTGAAGTATTGAGGCTAATTCTACTTCTCTGCAGCACCAGCAAATAAAACCACACTGGTCACATATCTGTCAACCATATGTAAAAGGTCACACAAATTTACAAGATGTTGCTTTAAGAATAGATAATAAACTTTATTACTACAACTATTATATCAACATGTTACCCATAAGCTAAATTAGTTGAAAGTCGTGCAGCATATCTGTAAACTGACAAGAAAATATCAGATGAACATCTCTATGTAAAAAAGGAAGATGTTTTACCACAAAATTTCTTCAGCTTACCAGAGTAAGCGCTGTGTGATTGAGATCTACTCTTTATACTGTCATTTGCATGGTGGAAAAAAAAAACCAGCCAATCATAAATCAATGCTGAGTTTAACCAAAATCTCATTTCACAGTAAACTTCCTAAAAATTACAATGAGATTTGGCTTCTGAAGAAATATTAAGATAAAATATCTTCCTTTTTTACACAGAGATGTTCATGTTATATTTTCTACTACTTACAGATACACTCCATCACTAAAGGGATTCATCATTTTGATAACATGTCCCTTTAAGATAAGGAAAACAAGTTTTGAACCCATTCAGCACAATTATACATACCTAAATGATGCAGCAAGTCCAAGAGCTTGAGGGAAGGAAGTGGCCCAGCCTGGAGCCTGGACATCCCCTCTTAGACATTCTGTGTTCCAGGAATAAGGTTTTATACCCAGTCGTGGGATGGGCGGAGCAGGTCCATTCTGCAACACTCCGCCTCTCGCCATCTGCAGGGTGCATGAAAGTAATGTCATCATACGGACAATGACAACTAACTGGAGATTACACTGTAGATATATAAGATTAAATACGAGAAATATCTCCATCCTAGAAAAGGTGTAAGAGTCAAAAGATTATTAAGGTTATAAGGTTATTATTATTATTAATTTTTTTTACATAATGCAATAGGTACTGCTCCTTTTAGTTCTAGCCACACCCCCAGTCACAGGCTGCCTCTTGCTATAGCCAGACCAATCTGTATAGAATCTTGGATTGTGTGCATGTGCAGAGGCGCTGTGAGGTTGAGCTGCACTCCTGGCACTAAAATACCAACAGATCTCTGAAAGTTTGAAAAAGGAGTAGAAAATCGATCTGCGCTGTGATTTGTGGGAGCGGCACCATGGGACATTCATCTAGGACAGCACATCTACTGCACATGGGAGTACTAAATCTTTCTATTAGGAGGGGAGGGAGTAATAAACAAACAAACTCAGGCCATATGTAGCCTATATGAATTACTGATAGAAATTTCATCCAGATACAGTGAGTGATACACTTTTTTTTTGTGTGTGTGTGTGTGTGGGGGGGGGGGGGCACTTCAGATTTCTGTGCCTACAGGCGCCAGAGATGTAAATCCGGTGTTCTGTTATATTTGCGTACTGTGTTACGTTATCCTACCTACGTAATGCGTTCAGCCAGATAAAGAACTTTCTTATCCACCATTTTAGTTTGAAACGGAAGCTAATGTCAAAATATTGATTGGATGGTGATGTTTGGCTGTTTGGAGTGCCGATCTCGCTCAAACATAAAACATTAAAACATAAACACAAAATATTATGCATGTTATTAGCTTGTGATGATAGCATTAATTTTATAACTGTATTTTTTTCAGGGTACAGATATTCAATTATTTTTTGTTACATAGCCTGAAAAATACATTTATAAAAATGAACGCTATCATCACAAGCTAATACCATACAAATATTTGGTGTTTATGTTTTAATTATTTATGTTTGAGCGAGATCTGCACTCAAAACAGCGAAATATAAGGGGGTAGGAAAAGTATACAGAATACGATCACTATTTAAACATCAGCCTCCTTTTGAAACAAATATGGCGGATATGAAAGTTCTCTATCTAGATATAGGCTTGGCCGTACGTGTTACGTAAGTAGGACAACGTAACAAGGTAGGGAAATATTACAGAACACCAGCCCTGTCCTTGTATAGCAAACTATCTTTCAATTGTATCTTATCTTGTACAGCACCTAAAAGAGAAAGTCTAATAGTGTAAAACTAATGTCAAAAACTTTCTTTAAAGAGCTATACTGAATACACAGCGCATTACCAAGCTCTACAAGTCTGCACAATGTTCCTCCTCTTTCTTAATTGATGTAAAATTTTAAATTCTTAAAGGAGAGACGATATATTGTCAAACTGTGGAGAAACAATAGAACAAAAATCCAAAAGGTAAAAGACAGAAGAAGCTTGATATTATCTCTGAAAACTGTTGCCGAATCTTCAAACCAATTGAAACAAATAAGAAAATGCAACAGGATTATTTTGAAGGGTAGGATGAACTTGAATGGATGATTATTTTTTGCGTTCAGAAACCGGTTAAAATGAAGAATATAAACAAACAATCTAGAATACATATACATGGAATGATGAGTAAAAAGGAGAAAAGAAAAAAGGGGGGGGGGGGTATATGTTTCTGTGTCTTTAATATAATCAAGATTATTCTGTTATAAAGTTAGAAAAATCAAAAATGTTATTACAACACCAGGAGACTAATATTTTGCAAATTTAAAACAAAATATACATTAACATTTCATTAAAATATATATTTGAAAACTATAAAATATATCTCCAAGAATAAAACCTAATAAATATTGAATTAGTGCGGCAAAATATTTACCTGTAAAACCATCTCTTCAAGCGTTAGACGTTCAATTAAATCATTCACCCTGACATCCCAAGGCAGTGAGGGGTCCATAAAAGGATATTTCTGTCCAATGGTACTTGTGAGGAGAAGCATAATCATGGATGCAATATTGTATAGTGACATGGTCAGGAGAAAGAGGCAGGACAATTTAGCTGTGAAAAAGAGAAATATGGATAAAAAAAACATGGTAAACTATGTTAATAGAAGCTGTCAATATATGTATGGTATTTCTTAGTCAGCACTGGAAGCGTATTTATTAAACTCAATCGTTGCAGGTGTACAGCGTATACTGTCCACATTTAACATTGCATCAGAAATGCTTGTGCAATGCTGCCCCCTACTGGACAGGTTAACTTTCATTTCAGGTGAGTCTTAAACAATGGGCTTCTGAAGCAGAAACTACTGCTTGAGGAATGGAGCCCAGTGACTCAAGAAATATAGCTTCTAATTAGTTGAACTATCTTTGCCTTGTCTGTAAAACACATACGACCAAGAAGAGAGGCCAGAGCAGTAATAAATAAAGATGTATGTTTGCACCCCCCCCCCCCAATATTTTATGGATTTATGTTGCAAATTCAGGAATTAAATTGCCACAATAATTTTAAGACATCATGGCCACATCCCTCTAATGAGAGTTTGTAAGAGAGTATGTGGTCTTGTAAATCATTAAAATAAGAGATGTGTTACTCTAAACATCAAGCAGGTCAAGATATAAAGTGTGCATTTTAGTCCCATCCTACGTATATAATGAATTCATCATATCTCTCCTTAACATACTTCTGCATTTGGTTCCAAAACAGTCAGACTTTATGAATTCTACATATGTACATTATACTTAAAGGTGCACCTTGAGATTGTGCTATAAAATGTGTAGTAAAACAACTTATATGCGTTCATTATTTATTTTGCCCCCTTTTCATGTAATTTAACTCTCAAAATGTTGTGTTTACTAAGTGTTAGAATTGAAAACACACACTGCAGACTTCTCTTGGCCTGCTATATTTCCCTATGGTTTTAGCAGACAAACAGCAACCCAATATAGTGTACCTAGCCATGTTTACACTAGTAAGTGGCAGGTAGATTCTGGCTACTGAAAAACAGTTGCAGCAAATATGGTGTTAATTGTTTTTCAAATGTTCAGACTTCGCTTGTTATTTTATTGCAAGGCAATAGAAATGTCTTCTAATTACATGGTGTTTAGTGTTACTGTAAGAGGCAATGCAACACCCATTTCTTTTTGAAAATAATATATTATTTATTTTTACAGAGAGGGTAAACCTTTACAAAATAATAGTGTTACATTTACAGATGATATTAAACAAAATTCAGTATATGGACAAAAAAGGAATGGAAATGTAACTTTAAAAGGGAAAGTCAACTCTAGAATTTTTATTGTCTAAAAAGATAATCACTTTATTTACCATTCCCAGGTTTTGCATAACCAACACTGTTTTATTAATATACTTTTTACCTCTGTGATTACCTTTTATCTAAGTCTCTGCAGACTGCCCCTTATCTCAGTTATTTTGACAAACTTGCATTTTAGCCAATCAGTGCTGACTCATAATTAATTCCATGGTAGTGAGCACAATGTTATATATATGGCATACATAAACTAGCGCTGTCTAGCTGCGAAAAACTGTTAAAATGTACTGAGATAATAGGCAGCCTTCAAGGGCTTATCAATTAGCATATGAACCTACCTAGGTTTACCTTTCAACAAAGAATACCAAGAGAACAAAGCAAATTTGATAATAAACGTAAATTGAAAAGTTGCTTAAAACTGCATGCCCTATCTGAATCATGAAAGTTTAATTTTGAATAGACTGCCCTTTTAAACAATACAAATTCTGGAGTAGACTTTGTAAGCTATGTTTGTTTAAATAAAGTTTAAACTTTTTTATAGTTTTATGTTATTGTAATTAAATAACCACCATGTGCAATATGAACAGCATCACATGATTCACATCAAAAGCCAATATATATCACAATGTTTTCAAAACAAATAGATTATTTCCACCACAGAGGCTCAAATTATAACAGAGATAGCTATCACTCTATGTAGTCATTAAATTGTATCTTGTATGTCTGCAGGAGTTAAACACATAGTAGCAAATGTCTAAAAAATTTAAAATGCAACTAAACGGAGCACTTTATTTTTAAACTAAAATGTCCCTTTAAAGTCTTAGTAAAGTACTGTACAAAATTCCTACAAGCCAACTGCTTGTAACTGAAAGCATCTCTCATTTTATATTGCATTTTGACACCATCTTCAATATTAATGAACTTTTTATATATTTTCTACTAACCAATTCTTTTCATTTGTTTGATTTCATGCTTTTGGAAGTCATGGGGTTAACAAGGTTACCTCTGTGTAAGAAGATGTGTTGGTTTCCAGTGAATAAGCCTTGGAACTAAAACAACCTTTATCTTTGCAGACACAGTTCCTGACTGTTGCTTTCAATTTTGCTCAGGCTATGCGGTGTATCTCCCACCCCTGACTTAAGCCAATCACATGCTTTCAGGACTTCTGGGAAATGTAGTTTTTTATTGCCTCATAAAATTAACCATTCCAGTAAAAAAAATGTAAACATCTACCAATTTCCTATAGATTTTGTTATATTTTTATTTAATATTCAGTGAACTTAACATGTATTTAACAGCTAATTGTGATACTTTTCTCAGTGTTGTCTCTGCTTACATTAGTTTCCTATACTCAGGGGTAGAAACAGGGTTAGAAACAGAAGTAGCAATAACTATATTTACCTGTTAACTGAAAAATTTACTAGTACCATCAGGGCCAGATTCTCCAAAATGTATCTCCCCCTTCAGTTAAATGCAATATTACAGGGGTCCCTTGCTTACTATTGGGGGATGACATTCTATTAGCTATTTAAATTAGAGATGTTTATGAAGTTAATAGACATGTTCATTTCTGTAATATTAGCCTCTGTTCCCCCTGAAATCCCCCTTTCAGTCAATGCTAATATTTCAGGGGTCTCTGAGAGGCCCGGGTTTATTATTTGGGGATAATCTTTCATTGGTTATGTAACTACATTTTAAGGGGATATATTTCTATACATATTGTTTAAATAATTAAAAACTGAAATGCTGCATTGTTTGCTTAACCTTTCAATACAGATCAGTATATTTGAGCGTGTAGAACATTATATGCCAAGTTATCTATTCATTTTTCTGTGACAAGTTTGAGAAATGACCTGTTTTAATTATTTGTACTTTCTTAAACACCTCAATAAAAATGTATTGATAAAAAAAAAGGAAGACTCACCTTGTACGTTTCCTACAGGAGATGGAGGTGCCCAGGGATTTGCTGCTCTGGCCCTGGAAGGTCTCTCTCTGCCAGCTGCAAAATCGGGGCCCATAGGTCCTGTAATGTCCCGAAAATTATTTTGTACACCACAGAGGGATTTCTCCTGGCCCTTCCTTTTTTTTTATTCAGAAGCTTTACTAGTTTTGAGTCAAAGTCTGGTGTGGCTGACTATCCACCAGTAAGAGAGTGTCTGAAGCACCCTGCCTAAAGCAAATCCCTGTCCAACCTGCTGAGAGGGTGTCTAAGGCTCATCTGCAGGAACCATGTCAGATAAGAAAGGCAGAGATTAATCAGAAAAGCAGTAATGCAGAAATAGGTTTCCCTGCGGAGTCCACAAGATCGGTCTCTGGCTCCCTTATCTAAGCGCAGTGTCCTAAGGGGTTTGAGTGGGAAGGAATTCTGTTTCAAATCCTCCCTATAGAATCCTCCCTATAGATCTGAGTCTGTGAACAGACCCCCTGTTAAGTATCCTTGTGACCCAAGATTCTTTTACCTCATTTTACCTCTGGGGGCAATGTTCTGTCATCTTCAAACAGGGCAAGGAACTTCAACTAGCACACTGACTCCTTGGGGTAGATTTATCAAAGCATCAATCTCGGCGCATTCGCCGGAGTCAATATGCTCGACAGACATCGCTGCCGCAAATCTACATTCAACAGCTTTATTTTTCAACAGGTCTGTCAAAAACACGAGCGTCAAGTCCGGCGCGATCACTATCGGACTGTTGATAAATAAGAGTCATTGTTGTCATGGATATACTTATTTATCAAATGATCGACCTTTAATGTCTCAAATCAAGACAATTTATACTTCTTATTTTCAGTTTATTAAAACCATTGTGCATATATCTTTGTATATATATACAGGGAGTGCAGAATTATTAGGCAAATTAGTATTTTGACCACATCATCCTCTTTATGCATGTTGTCTTACTCCAAGCTGTATAGGTTCGAAAGCCTACTACCAATTAAGCATATTAGGTGATGTGCATCTCTGTAATGAGAAGGGGTGTGGTCTAATGACATCAACACCCTATATCAGGTGTGCATAATTATTAGGCAACTTCCTTTCCTTTGGCAAAATGGGTCAAAAGAAGGACTTGACAGGCTCAGAAAAGTCAAAAATAGTGAGATATCTTGCAGAGGGATGCAGCACTCTTAAAATTGCAAAGCTTCTGAAGCGTGATCATCGAACAATCAAGCGTTTCATTCAAAATAGTCAACAGGGACGCAAGAAGCGTGTGGAAAAACCAAGGCGCAAAATAACTGCCCATGAACTGAGAAAAGTCAAGCGTGCAGCTGCCAAGATGCCACTTGCCACCAGTTTGGCCATATTTCAGAGCTGCAACGTCACTGGAGTGCCCAAAAGCACAAGGTGTGCAATACTCAGAGACATGGCCAAGGTAAGAAAGGCTGAAAGACGACCACCACTGAACAAGACACACAAGCTGAAACGTCAAGACTGGGCCAAGAAATATCTCAAGACTGATTTTTCTAAGGTTTTATGGACTGATGAAATGAGAGTGAGTCTTGATGGGCCAGATGGATGGGCCCGTGGCTGGATTGGTAAAGGGCAGAGAGCTCCAGTCCGACTCAGACGCCAGCAAGGTGGAGGTGGAGTACTGGTTTGGGCTGGTATCATCAAAGATGAGCTTGTGGGGCCTTTTCGGGTTGAGGATGGAGTCAAGCTCAACTCCCAGTCCTACTGCCAGTTTCTGCATCCTTCAAGAAAAACATGATTTTCATGCAGGACAATGCTTCATCACACGCGTCCAAGTACTCCACAGCGTGGCTGGCAAGAAAGGGTATAAAAGAAGAAAATCTAATGACATGGCCTCCTTGTTCACCTGATCTGAACCCCATTGACAACCTGTGGTCCATCATCAAATGTGAGATTTACAAGGAGGGAAAACAGTACACCTCTCTGAACAGTGTCTGGGAGGCTGTGGTTGCTGCTGCACGCAATGTTGATGGTGAACAGATCAAAACACTGACAGAATCCATGGATGGCAGTTTTTTCAGTGTCCTTGCAAAGAAAGGTGGCTATATTGGTCACTGATTTGTTTTTGTTTTGTTTTTGAATGTCAGAAATGTATATTTGTGAATGTTGAGATGTTATATTGGTTTCACTGGTAAAAATAAATAATTGAAATGGGTATATATTTGTTTTTTGTTAAGTTGCCTAATAATTATGCACAATAATAGTCACCTGCACACACAGATATCCCCCTAAAATAGCTATAACTAAAAACAAACTAAAAACTACTTCCAAAACTATTCAGCTTTGATATTAATGAGTTTTTTGGGTTCATTGAGAACATGGTTGCTGTTCAATAATAAAATTAATCCTCAAAAATACAACTTGCCTAATAATTCTGCACTCCCTATATATATATATATATATATATATATATATATATATATATATATATATATATATATATATATATATATATACAGCAGGTATTGGCAGGTGCACTCTCACTAAAACTTTAGTTCCAAATGCCAGGGTGCTAGAATATGGTGTAGAATATGGAAATCAGGAGACAGCACTCACTGGTCTTGACAATACTGGATTTATTCAGTGACGTTTCGGGGAATACACCCCTTCATCAGACCCTTTTTTTTTTTTTTTTTTTTTGAAGCAAACATTTATACTGTTCCATAAGACCCTCCCCCAGTGTGAAATTGCGCCAAAATTGTTGCCATGGCAACCACCAAGTGTCAACAAACCCCATACAAATGAAAAACAAATGAATTAAAAAAACAAAATATACCACAATATACCAAATAAGTGAACATTGCAACCATGTACATATACAGAGCAAGTGGGAATCATAATGCAAACGGTAGATACAATTAAAGATCAAACAGAATATCAATAGAAAAAAGTATTCAGCATAGATAGATGTTATGGATGGGCAGCAGTTAACAGGACCAATGAGCTATGCTTAGATTAAACATTTCATTACAGGCTTATACTGAGCAAGCAATATATACATATACAGGGCATACTATCCCCATCATACAGGCAGGTAGACAAGATAGCGGAACGACTATAAGTAGAAATCACACTGCAGGCATATATTAGCATATATTAGCAGGGGGTGTCCAAGGTATATGTATTGGGACTTATCTCATTAGTATCAATGTAGCGCTGGCAGGAAGAGGGGCTATCAAGGCACATGAACATGGAGTAACCAGTAAAACACTCTATGCAGAAGATAAATACCTGATGGGTTTAGAGGGATATAGCTCCGCGGAGAGTTGTGTGTGTTACCGGAGATACAATAAGCTTGGAGTACTGCACATGCGTATCGCAATTAAGCAACGCCCCTAAGGCTATCGCTATGTGAAAGTTAATTGGTTAGAGGAGACAAGCCCATATGTTATCAACAGGCAACAAACAGCTAAAGACAGCAGCAAGAGCAGCTGGAAAAAGAGATCACTGGATACGCATAGCCAGAGATTGTAAGGAACACCCTTACACGGTGTAAAAATTCATATGGGGAAAGTAAAAATTCATATGGGGAAAGTAAAAATAACTCATATGGGGAAAGTAAAAATAACTGATCTGCTATATATAGCACAGACACAGTCCCTAACACGGTCAAATGCAGGAATATTGAGCTAATCAATAGTTGGTAGATCCATTAGCACTGGATGGTAAACAGAATAATTAATCAAGGGGGCATATTGTAGAGAAGAGTACATGCACAGTGGATAAAAAAGTACATGTATAGTATATCAAAAAAGCTAATTTTGAGTTTACAAAAAGCCAAATTTGATAAAAAAATAAACAATTAACCTATTGTATTAAAACAAGGGTGGAAAAAGGCACACACAACACAACTCAAGGGATCACTATGTATACTCCAAATGCATAAAAAATACACAAAAGATATATATAAGATATAGAGGGGTCTGATGAAGGGGTGTATTCCCCGAAACATCACTGAATAAATCCAGTATTGTCAAGACCAGTGAGTGCTGTCTCCTGATTTCCATATATATATATATATATATATATATATATATATATATATATATATATATATATATATATATATATAAACCAAAATTCCTTAAAATTATGGGGGGAGATAAAAAACGGAAATTAAAATCCTCCATGTCTCAAAATTAAATCAATGTAAATATCTGCATAGGAAATTAGCACATCTAGGCAAGATTCCCCGCTCGCTTTACCCCAGAAATACCTCATATACAATGTTACCAATGCACAAGAGAATTCTGGGTAAGATATGCAAATTAGATAGGCAAATTCTCTGTTTTTTTGCTTCAAAATACTGTTTTAACACAGCTATCCTTTTAATAGGATTATTGCAGCAAACTAGAAATCACTCACTAGACAGCCTGTTTCGTTCTTTTTGGAACTCATTAGTAGGAGATAGATTTCACCAGAAATCTATCTCCTACTGATGAGTTCCAAAAAGAACTAAACAGGCGGGGCCGGGCATGATGTGGGCCAGGCGGGGCCGGGCGGGGCCAGATGCCGGGGCGGCTGCAGAAGTGCAGAGAGACAGAGAGCTCTAAAGAGGGGGGATAAAGAGAGCAAAAGAGAGTGGATAGAGAGAGCAGAAGAGGGGGGATAGAGAGAGAGGGAGAGAGAGACAGCAAAAGAGAGAGGGGGAGAGAAACAGCAAAAGAGAGAGGGTGAGAGAGAGACAGCAAAAGAGAGGGGGGAGAGACAACAAAAGAGAGGGGGGGAGAGAGACAGCAAAAGAGAGGGGGGAGAGAGACAACAAAAGAGAGGGGGAGAGAGTCAGCAAAAGAGAGGGGGGAGAGAGACAGCAAAAGAGAGGGGGGAGAGAGACAGCAAAAGAGAGGGGGAGAGAGACAGCAAAAGAGAAGGGGGAGAGAGTACAAAAGAAAGGGGGGAGAGTGCACAAAAGAGAGGGGGGAGAGTGCGCAAAAGAGAGGGGGGAGAGAGCGCAAAAGAGAGGGGGAGAGAGCACAAAAGAGGGGGAGAGAGCACAAAAGAACTGGGAGAGAGCACAAAAGAGAGGGGAAAGAGAGTGCAAAAGAGAGGGGGAGAGAGTGCAAAAGAGAGGGGGGGAGAAACAGCAAAAGAGAGAGGGTGAGAGAGAGACAGCAAAAGAGAGGGGGGAGAGAGACAGCAAAAGAGAGGGGGGAGAGAGACAGCAAAAGAGAGGGGGGGAGAGAGACAGCAAAAGTGAGGGGGGAGAGAGACAGCAAAAGAGAGGGGGGAGAGAGACAACAAAAGAGAGGGGGAGAGAGTCAGCAAAAGAGAGGGGGGAGAGAGACAGCAAAAGAGAGGGGGGAGAGAGACAGCAAAAGAGAGGGGGAGAGAGACAGCAAAAGAGAAGGGGGAGAGAGTACAAAAGAAAGGGGGGGAGAGTGCACAAAAGAGAGGGGTGGAGAGTGCACAAAAGAGAGGGGGGAGAGCACAAAAGAGAGGGGGGAGAGTGCGCAAAAGAGAGGGGGGAGAGAGCGCAAAAGAGAGGGGGAGAGAGCACAAAAGAGGGGGAGAGAGCACAAAAGAACTGGGAGAGAGCGCAAAAGAGAGGGGAAAGAGAGTGCAAAAGAGAGGGGGAGAGAGTGCAAAAGAGAGGGGGAGAGAGCACAAAAGAGAGGGGGGAGAGAGTGCAAAAGAGAGGGGGGAGAGAGTGCAAAAGAGAGGGGGAGAGAGTGCAAAAGAGAGGGGGGAGAGAGCGCAAAAGAGAAGGGGAGAGAGTGCAAAAGAGAGGGGGGAGAGAGGGCAAAAGAGAGGGGGGAAAGAGGGCAAAAGAGAGGGGGAGAGAGCACAAAGAGAGGGGAGAGAGCGCAAAAGAGAGGGGGAGAGAGTGCAAAAGAGAAGGGGAGAGAGTGCAAAAGAGAAGGGGAGAGAGTGCAAAAGAGATGGGGAGAGACAGCAAAATAGAGGAGAGAGAGCAAACGAAAGGAGAGAAAGAGCAAACAAGAGAGCAAAAGAGAGGGGGAAGAGAGAGCAAAAGAGAGGGGGAGAGAGAGCAAAAGCGAGGGGGAAGAGCGAGAGCAAAAGCGAGGGGGGAGAGCAAGAGCAAAAGAGAGGGTGGAAGAGAGAGAAAAAAGAGAGGGGGAGAGAGAGAGCAAAAGAGAGGGAGGAGAGAGAGAGAGTAAAAGAGAGGGGGGAGACAGAGTAAAAGAGAGGGGGGAGACAGAGCAAAAGAGAGGGGGGAGAAAGAGAGCAAAAGAGAGGAGGGAGAAAGAGAGCAAAAGAGAGGGGGGAGAAAGAGAGCAAAAGAGAGGGGGGAGAAAGAGAGCAAAAGAGAGGGGGGAGAGAGAGAGCAAAAGAGAGGGGGGAGAGAGAGAGCAAAAGAGAGGGGAGAGAGAGAGAGCCAAAGAGAGGGGAGAAAGAGAGAGCAAAAGAGAGGGGAGAAATAGAGAGCAAAAGAGTGGGGGGATAGATAGATAGAGAGCAAGGGGTGGGACCGCTGTACTGCAAGAAATGGCCCATGTACACAGGCTTTAGGACTAGTCTTATTATAAATAGCTATGCGCATGTGCAAGCCAATCACATGAGTCATCTATGTGCAGCCTCCAATCAGCAGCTACATAGTTTATTTACATATTCTCTTCATCAAAGAACAGCACAAGAATGAATGTAAAAATATATAATTCAAACAAAACCAAATTTAACTAGATTGCATGCTATTTATAGATCATTCAACATATCTTTGGTTTGTCATCTCCCTTCCAGCTAATACTTAAAGCAATACAGCAACACAATCATTTAAAATAAATATATCTTTATATTTTTTTTATTTTTTTTTAAACAAAAAACAAATAAACAATATAAAACAACAATATAAAACATACATTTTTAATACATGACTAAAACTCTTGTAGGGCTGCTTGGATGTCATTTATAGTGGACACAATATTCTGTAGCCCCTCTGCCAGTCGGCCAAACAGTAGTGGCAGAAATGGGTCAGTCTGCGTCCCCTGATCTTGATCTATAAAAAAAAAAATATGTTCTACTAATTCACAATCAAGATACAAGTGTTAAAATATAATATGATAATTTCTTACATTGGGTGACAGCCAACTCAACTCTTCTAGCGTTGGTGAGACAACAGGACCAGGATCCTCACCCTCAATGGATTCTTGGTCAGCTGTCAGAGGTGAATCACAAACACAATTCATTCTTATGATATGTAATATTTGACAATGCTTATATTATAATTATACACATATTTAAAAACCACTAAATAAAATATGTTCGACTAATTCACAGTCAAGAATCAATTTTTAAAACATGATATGATTTCTTACATTGGGTGACATCCACCCCATCCCCTGCCAGCGTTGGTGAGGCAGCAGGACCAGGATGCTCACCCTCAATGGATTCTTGGTTAGCTGTCAGAGATGAAGCACAAACACAATTCAATATTAGGATGAGGAATGTGACAAGGCCTACATTATACACAATATTTTTTCTAGACCTGCATCATGAATGTACGTGTAGAAAAATCCCCTTTTTAATGTTATAGACTGCAAACGTGTTGTAATTGAAAATTACCATATATATCAGGGACATCAGAATTTGTTCCTGACTCTTCTTCAAAATCATTTTGTAGGAGTGTCAATGACAGCGGGGGTGATGACCTGTTGCTCATTGTTATTGCCATTGACACCGGCCTCACGCACCTATCGGGGAATCCTTCATTTTAGCCTGGATAAATCTGGGAATATATAAAGATGTATGTCAACATTAGATCCATGTGAAATTTGTTAAAATGTGTAATGTAACTACAGCAGCTGTGATGCATGTATCTTGGATTATTCTGGTGAAAATAACAATCAATTAATTCTAATATATATATATATATATATATATATATATATTTTCTTTCTTCCCTGAGTTTTCATATTTTCATCAAATTGAGTCAAATATCATTACTATAACTTACTAGATTTACAAATGATGAATTCTTTACACTTCACAAAATATTCAATAGTAAGATATATATTTCTTCTAAGGTGTCTCCCTAATACGAAATTAATATTTAGATAATGTCTAAGTATAATACAAAAAAATTATAAATGACACTTACAAACCCTAATAAGCCGCATAATATCTTGGTAGCACTGCTTCTTGTGCCTTCTAAGGTCAGAAAACCACAGAAGACATTGTCGGCGCGTCCTTTAAATTCCCGACATGCGCTTCATTCGTCTCATCATCTCATAGATAATTTTATCTCTATCCTCATGGATCACACCACGGACGCCTCCTATTATCTTTGGGAAGTACTTGTCCATCCCATATACCAGACAGACAAGTTCTCCCACAGTGAATGGAATTGTACGCACCATGATCGTTTTTATTTTCTCCTCTGAGTAAAACTATTATCTGCGACAGTACTGACACAAGTTTTGATCAATCGGATTGGTTATTTAGAGTAGAAAATATCTGATTTGCTGATTTTATTAATCATGTGATCATGACCATTTCTATGGCAACCATATTGTAAGTAATGTTAAACATATCATAAAATGCGTCACCAATGATGGCCAAATGAAAACGGTATTCTGTACGTAAATCATACCTTCGTCAATAATGCGCCAAGTATAAAGGATTGATTAAAATACTTCCATTACATTAATTATGTAAGATTATACAAAGTGCATGCTTATTTTCTGACAATATTCTCAGCGTCACCAATGACGCACAAATTATTTGCTTAATTTATATCTGCCTCTTCAACTCTCCAAGTATAGAGTAATATGATTGGTGATTGTTTAAAATACTAATATGACATCCCGATTTACTGATTTAAATGATCACATGATTGATTATTTGCCAATAAAAATTGATTGAAAATGCACTAGATTGTGGATATATACATATCTATCTATCTATCTATCTATCTATCTATCTATCTATCTATCTATATATATATATATATTATATGATGGTGTCTTCTGAGTCTGGTAAGACAAAATCTGGCCGCAATATACAATTTAATTTACATTAGAACTAGGTTCTTGTAACTCTGGTTCTGCAGCATTACGATTTTTTTGTATGGTGCTAAAGCCCAGAAGACCACTTCGTCCAGGAAGAACGAAATCTGGAGACAAATTGCTGACAATCACCTAGATTACGAGTTTTGCGGTAACAGGGGTGCGGTGATAACGCACAGTTTTTTCTCACTGCTCACTTAAGACAACACTGGTATTACAGGTTTTTTTAAAGCCGGAAAATAGTGAGCGTAGAGCATAATTTAGCTCCACATCTCACTGTAATACCAGCGCTGCTTACGTTAGCGGTAAGCAGGTAAAACGTGCTCGTGCACGATTTCTTCATAGGAATCAATGGGGCAGATTCGGCTGAAAAAAACCTAACACCTGCCAAATAGCAGCGTTCAGCTCCTAACGCAGCCTCATTAATTCCTATGGGGAAATGAAATTTATGTCTACACCTAACACGAACCCCGAGTCTAAACACCCCTAATCTTACACTTAACCCCTAATCTGCCGCCCCTGCATTATATTATTAACCCCTAATCTGCCGCTCTGGACACCACCGCTACCTACATTATATTATTAACCCCTAATCTGCCGCTCCGGACACAGCCGCCACCTACATTATACTTATGAACCCCTAATCTGATGCCCCCAACATTGCCGACACCTGCATTATATTATTATTAATTTTTTTTTATATATATTATTTTTATTGAAATTTTGTTTAAATACAATAGCAACAAGGCCACAAACAGGTCCATTTTCCTGAATAGGAAAAGAAAAGATAAGTTTTACAATACCATAATATATAAAACATTGATCCAGAGTCTTTTCCATGGTGCCTCAGGCTTAAAGTCTCTTCACAAAATCGCTGTATCTTTGGGAGGCTCAAAGTCTCTAAATTAGATTGTGGAACACTAGAGCTTTCCCAATTTTTAATAAAGGGAGGACATCAGGTGCCTACTTCTCAGTGAGTTTATGTTGTGGACCTGATATGGTTCATCCAATCAATGGTATTTTGTCATTTGCCGTATAAAAGGAGATTTATTAAGAAGAGGGAAAGGAAAGAGAAAAGAAAAGGGGACAAGAAAACAGTTATGAATGGCGTGGTTCAATATCTCTTTTGTTAATTTTTGTTGTCTCAGGAGTATGTTATATGTTCTGTTCGTTATTTTTGAAAGATTCCCACAGAAACACCATATCCAAGTATAATGACAGTTGGCCTAGTTTTAGGTAATATAGCCTTTCTAGTAATAGGTTTTTGTTAACTAGGTCTATCCATTCTGCTATGTTAGGTACCACCGTTGATTTCCATTTTCTCTGTATTATCTGGTTGGTTGCATTTAGCAAATGTGGTATACGTGTTTTCTTATTTTACATGTGATTGTCGGAGGTTGGCTTAGCAATATTAGTTTTGGATTAGGTGATATTTTAATATTTAAGGTTTTATTAATATTTGTGAAGATAGTAGACCAATATGGTTTAATATGGTCACATTCCCACCAAATGTGGGACAAGTGACCTTCTTTGGAGCAACCCCTCCAGCATGAACCTGATGTTTGTTTATATATATATTTAATTCTAGCTGGTGTTAGATACCACCTCATTATCATTAGTTTGATGTTAGTTTCTTTTGCATGGGCCGAATGTCCTGAATGTAAGGTTAGAGAATCTGTGTAGCCATCTCTCTGCTGATGTATTTAGGTGTAACTCGCTATCCCTTTGTCTAGTGTAGGCTTGTATAGCTTGGAAATTACTCCCTTTACTTCCTCTTTAGATATGCATAACAGTTCAAATGTTGTGAGTGGGCGTGTTAGTTCATTTCTCCTGCATTATATTATTAACCCCTAATCTGCCGCTCCAGACACCGCCGCCACCTACATTATATTATTAACCCCTAATCTGCCACTCCGGCCACCGCCACCACCTACATTATACTTATGGACCCCTAATCTGATGCCCCAACATCGCCGACACCTACATTATATTTATTAACCCCTAATCTGCCGTCCCCAATGTCGTCTCAACCTAACTACATTTATTAACCCCTAATCTGCCGCCCCAACGTCGCCGCCACTATAATAAATATATTAACCCCTAAACCTAAGTCTAACCCTAACCCTAACACCCCCCCCTAACTTAAATATACTTTAAAATAATATAAATAATATTACTATTATTAACTAAATAATTCCTATTTAAAACTAAATACTTACCTATAAAATAAACCCTAAGCTAGCTACAATATAACTAATAGTTAGATTGTAGCTATCTTAGGGTTTATTTTTATTTTACAGGCAAGTTTGTATTTATTTTAACTAGGTACGATAGTTATTAAATAGTTAATAACTATTTAATATCTACATAGTTAAAATAAATTCAAATTTACCTGTAAAATAAATCCTAACCTAAGTTACAATTACACCTAACACTACACTATAATTAAATTGATTACCTAAACTAACTACAATTAAATACAATTGAACAAAAATATCTAAAGTACGAAAAAAAAAACCCCACTAAATTACAGAAAATCATAAAATAATTACAATTTTTTTAAACTAATTACACCTAATCTAATCCCCCTAATAAAATAAAAAGCCCCCCAAAATAATAAAAAGCCCTACCCTATACTAAATTACAAATAGCCCTTAAAAGGGCCTTTTGCGGGGCATTGCCCCAAAGTAATCAGCTTTATTACCTGTAAAAAAAAATACAATAACCCGAACATTAAAACTCACCACCCACACACCCAACCCTACTCTAAAACCCACCAAATTCCCCCTTAATAAAACCTAACACTAACCCCTTGAAGATCACCCTACCTTGAGACGTCTTCACCCAGCTTCTCACTTTTAGGAAGACTCGTAATACCGGCGTTATGCAAGTCCCATTGAAAAGACAGATAAATACGCAATTTACGTAAGTGGATTTGCAGTATGCTCGAGTCACAGAAAAAAAGTGAGCGGTACACCTGTACCTGCCAGACTCGTAATACCAGCGGGCGTTAAAAAGCAGCGTTGGGACCTCTCAACGCTGCTTTTTAACCCTAACGCAAAACTCATAATCTAGGTGAATGTTTCTGCTGAGGGAAACCATGCAAAATCTGTGGAGCATTGGAAAAAACACTTCTCAGATATAACGAGGATTTTGAAGTCAAAGTTGGCCATGGAGAAGAAGTCTTCACGTGGTACAGGCGGTGGCACTGCATATGTCGCTGAGCTTTCCTTCTATGTAAATATGCTGATGGAGAGGTTGGGGGACAATCTTGTGCAGGGTCTGGACGAAGTCGAACATGATACCGATGCAATGGCAGGTATTAATTGTATATTACATGTGTTAATCATGACGCAGATATTTTGAAGTGTAATTTTTTTTTTATTACATTATTATATTGTTACATTACTTTTTCTCTTTAAACATATATGTATTACAGCATCTACTAGTGCTGCTGCTTCTGCTGCTGCCACACAGGCATTACCTGCAATAGTTGATCCTGTAATGCTAGTGACCGAGTCCAGTTACAGCTTCTCCTCAGCAGCAACACAGCCTGATATAATGTGTAGCACCCCTGAAGCAGGTGTTGGCCAAACATCAGGTATGTCAGTTAATGTTAGATGTTGTTTCATAAAAATACTATTATCCATATGATTTATATTTGATTTTTAATATTCATATTTAATTTAATATACCTTTTTATTTTAGTGGAAGTCACAAGGGCTATGGAGCCACCTCCAACCTCTTCCATATCCTCCTCAGGTAAAAAAATTAAGACCACACCTGAATGTTCTAAATGTGCTCCCTTAAAGGGACAGTGAATGCCATAATCATTCATTTGTCTTTCTCAAGAAAATCACAGTATTAACCAACACTGTTAAATTACATTTATTTGAGAATGTGTGATTGAATAGTAGCTTAAACTCTTCAAACATCCATGTTCTCAAAGATATATTTCTGTATTAATATTAACATTTTTGTTATGGGAATATGTTTAATGCTTAGTCAATGCTTTTAGATACCTTTTAATAAAACATCAAAAATTAGACTTGTCTGTCATGACAGCATACATGTAACATAAGATTTTGAGATTACTAAGAGGAGAAAACAATAGCAGCCACAGGCTAAGGCACTGTGGCTGAGCTCTGTAGCAACCCAAGGGTTGCTGGTTCAATCCCCGGCGAGGTCCACTCAGCCTTTTCATCCTTCCGAGGTCGATAAAATGAGCAGCGCCTTGAGACCCTTACGGGTGATTAGCTGCGCTTTACAAGTACACAATACATACATACAGATGTGACATAGTTAATCTTGGTTAATCAGTCTTAGGGCACAATGAAAGTGCTGTGTTTAAAATGCTGGTGCACAGTGCATATTTCTATACACGTTTGAAACAGTTATGTTTTTTATTAGAAGCATTTTTGCTAATACATGTATATTACAAAAATGGTTTTTAATTTTGGCTGGAATATCCCTTTAAAGGTACATATAACACATAGGATTTCTTGAACTATTTTGATTAGGGATAATATTTCAAAAAAATAAATACAGAATTCTATTATCAATTGTGCTTAAAGGTACATGTAACACAAAATGTTTCTTTCATGATTCAGATGGAGAATACAATTTTAAACAACATTAAAATGTACTTCTATGATCTTTTTGATTTAGATTTTAGAGTTCTTTTGTTGGATAAATAATAATGCACATGGGTGAGACAATCACACGAGGCATCTGTGTGCAGACACCAATCAACAGATTTTAATACTACCTAGTTATGCTTTTCAACTATTGCTATCAAGAGACTGAAGCAAAATAGATTTTTGAAGTAAATTTGAAAAATGATTAATATTGCATTCTCTTTATATATCAGAAAATAAGTGTGTGTTTAATGTCCCTTTATTAATAATCATTAACTTGTCATCCTTGGATGAATGAAAAGGATTGCAATACTGGTAGATAGCTGTACACTTTTACAATAGGTACAGAACGGTGTCATCAACTTTCTAAGGAGCTGACCATAGCGGTGAGAGAGACAGGAAAGTCTCTTTGAGGGAACAGAGGAATTCATTGGAGACATCCTGTATTAGGAAGCTGGTGAGCAGGGAAGCTCTCAGGAATCTTTAGCTCCATCTGCTCTTGGCCCTGCTGGCCATGACCTTGCTGCTCCTGCACCTGCTGCTCATGCCCCAGCTGCTGCCCCTGAACATCTGATTGTACCAGAGAAAGCAGCAATGCAGGAGATGGTCAATTTGGGGAGGCAGTACAGGGCTGATCAACAGGCGTTGATTGGGGCATTGGGAGTATATATACAGCAACAGGGGCATCATGTGGAGATGGCCATAGAATTAGATAGGGAGAGATTACGATTAGAAAGGGAGAGGGTAGCTATTGATGGTCGCAGGGTAGCCATAGAGCAGAGGGAGTTGGAGCGAAGGGAGAGGGCTGATGAGGAAATTAGAAATTTTAATAGAAATCTATTTCTATTGATCCAGGGAACCCTGAGTGAACTGAGGTCTGCAAGGGAGAGATCACCTCTGCAATCTCCCCCTGCCTCTAAAACAATAGTTCTTTTCTATTTTTATTATTTTCTTTTCTTGTAAATATATATATCTATAATATATATTTATTTATTTTGTATTATGCATGAAGAAATGCTTATATTTTCCTTTATTTTCATCATTTCATGAATTAAATGATTTTCTTGATTGATTGATTTTTTTTTGTTTTTATTTTATTTACATAATCCATTGTTTTAAAATGGTTTTTCAAATAGAATGCATTGGCCTGACAAACTTTGATTAGTTTATTAAAGACAATATACACCAGAGTCTTTTATTTTGAACAAAATAGATAATCCCCTTATTACACATGACCAGTTATGCATAACCAAAACAATTATATTAAAGGGACATAAATCCAAAATATTTAATTTCTAGATTAGAAAATAGCGTGCGATTTTAAAATATTTTATAATTTACTTCAATTATTTAATTTGTTTCATTCTCTTGTTCTCCTTTGATGAAAGCTTTATGTATGTAAGCTCAGGAGCAGCTAATAACCTATGTTATGGATGATTATTGGTGGCTGCATATACAGTAGATATATATATATATTTAAAAAATAAATACAATTATATATATATATATCTACTGTATATACAGTATATATATATATATATATATATATATACCGTATATACACACACCAAATTTAATTGGATTAAAGGGACAGTTTACTCAAAAATGTTCTCCCCTTTAATTTGTTCCCAATGATCCGCTTTACCTGCTGGAGTGTATTAAATTGTTTACAAGTATTTCCATTACTCTTATATTGGCATTTGAAATAGTTTATTCAGCCTGTGGTATCCCCACCCATCCTGAAAGTTGTTGGCCTCGAGGCCATGCTGTGTAAACCAGTGTTAATTTCGTCGACTAAAACTAGACTAAAATGACTATAAAACTAAAGAAATTCTGATGACTAAAATACGACTAAAACTAGACTAAAATGACTATAAAACTAAAGAAATTCTGATGACTAAAATACGACTAAAACTAAAATGGCATTTTAGTCAAAAGACTATGACTAAAACTAAATCAAAATAACATTTTAGTCAAAAGACTATGACTAAAACTAAATCAAAATTTGCTGACAAAAACATTTTATGCAAGGTGTTATAATCAATCCATATCCAATTACTGCTCTTTTGTAAAATTTACGAAACTTAATTTTATTAAATTTTAAGATAAATAAAGAGATGTTATATACCACAACAGTTAAATCTGTATTGCATGTTTAAACCTTAATACCATAAATAAAAACAGGTTAATAAACCTTTACTCCAGGAATATATAATGAGTTTGGAAGTTCTAGAGCAGTGCTAATATCGTAGCCAAATTTTTTTCGAATCTGTAAACAATCAATTGATTCTTCCTATAGAAATAAGCAAAATCTATGAATATGGGTTTAAGTTATGCTGTGCCTGTGCTAGCTGCAGAAACTTTTTGTTGTGTTGAGTTACTTGATACTTGTTTTAATTATTAACAGAGAACTGTTAAAGTTTTTATATTGTTTAAATAATGCATTACACTTTAACTACACCCCTTAGATTTTAGTCAACTAAAATCTACTGGAGATTTAGTCGACTAAAACTAGACTAAAACTAAAACAATTCAGATGACTAAAATACGACTAAAACTAAAATGGCATTTTAGTCAAAAGACTAAAACTAAGACTAAATTGAAACTTGCCGTCAAAATTAACACTGGTGTAAACACAGCCAGTAGAAGAAATTACACTCCCAGTGGGTTATAGAAAAGATAAGGTAATAAAATGTTAATTTTCTATTGTTCTCTCCAAGTATTGGTGATTGGTTTACAGACAGATATAAGATAAAGAAGCAGGTTTATGTACACAATGTGATAAAGTAATGAGATCTGATTATATCTACAAGATCAACCCATTTTATTAAGTTGTTGCTTCAAAAACACAAAATCAGCTAATTCTTATAAACAAATTAGCCTTAAAAAGCAAATCTCATACATTTTATACTCTGCAGCTGTAAAAAAAAGTAATTGGAAACACATTAAGGGAAATACAATTTTATAGTATACTGTCCCTTTAAGCATGTGTTCATTTAGAAAACAGTAGAGAATGAGGAAGAGTTGATAGTATAATAAAATATCAAAGTTGTTTAATATTTCACCTTCTACCTAAATCATGAAAGAACATGTTTGTGTTTCATGTCCCTTTAATAGACTTTTTAACTCTCATTACCTTGTATCTAAGCATTTTCTGAGAGCACTGTTATAAAATGAAATATCATTTATAATCTATTGACTATCAAATACACAATTTAGAATAAAAAAAAGAGTCAAGTGTGAAATGTGAAACATTTATTTTAATACATATTTTTAAAGATATTTAAAAAAAAAGTAAATAATAGTAAGACACCCGAAATAATTTTTGGATGAAATAAATAAATATATGATGAAATAAATGAACATATGTACAATATATTTACATGGTTAGTGGCCAAATACTGCATGAATATAATCTGATCTTGCTTGTACTTCTCTAGCATCAATTTGCTCTAAGGGTGCAACATTATCATCATACTCAACATCCAAGTTAGAAATAGCTACATCTGGCATGGTTTAGGCTATGTTGTGAAGCATGCAACATATAAGGAAAATCTGTGACACTTTTTTTTGGTACTCCACCAGAGCTTTCCAGACATCTGAATCGGCTCTTCAAAACCCCAAATGTGCACTCTATCACACATCTAGTAGATATGTGAGCCTCATTATATCGCACTTGTTCATGAGTTGTGGAGTTAATTACAGGTGTAAAAAGCCATGGGAGACATGAATAGCCTGATCCTCCTGTGTGCAAGAAATAGACAATATATTTTAGCAATATTAATTAAAAAATATTATAATATACATATATGAATAATTGTAATAGACATTTACCTAGTAGAATTCCCTCTGGCATTTGTCCATCATGAAAGTGGTCATAGATGGCCGAATTCCTCAGGATAAATGAGTCATGGGTGGAACCTGGGAATCCAGACCGGATGCTCATAATCCTTAATTTGGCATCACAGATCACCTGTATATTCAAAGAGTGATTCTATTTACAGTCACAATATGGCTCATCTCTTCCCTTGGGAGGCTACACTGATATATGAGTGCTATCAATTGCTCCTTATATGTTTGGTATCCTAGCAACCAAGTAGAACTCTATGTTTACACGATGTCAATCCTCTGGTGTTTGGGGAAAATGCACATGATGCACTAGCCTTTGGTGCAAGGCATTTAGAACAACTGACTCATTCCAACAGCTAGACTGGTTACTGCTTGAAATGATCTTGTTGCCAGGAAATAGAGGACAGACAGCACTTTTAGCATACCAGGGATTGCCCTTGTCCTCCCTGTTATCGGTTCCAGGGAGTCTTTTATTTCCAGATAGAGCTTCTCTATTGAAACCCTATTTAACCTGAATCTGTGGATAACCTACTTATCACTCAGGGCACGCAGGCCTATCCTGGGTAAGAATAACCTGGGTACTCTTCTGCGTCTTTCCTGACGCTCAGCTAGGTACAACAACCTCCTTCTCCTGCATCATCTCCATCTCACAAACCAAAATGCATACACCAACCTTTCTGTGTTGTTAGACACTCCCTTTTATAATGCAAGTAACATCCCTTTCTATAGTCAAGAATGAGGTTCACCAGCTGGAAATGCAGGTGGAAGCACCATTTTGATTGCTGCAATTAAAGTAATTACTTCAGCGTTAGAAATTACAATTAAAGTATAGAGATTTTATATACTTTTTATTATACTTCATGATTCTGATAGTTCATTAATATGGTCCTTCACTGACAAAAAAGTTGCGCTAATTTAAATTATTCAGTATGTTCATTGTTAACTGTCTGCGACGACAAAAAGCATTAGTGCAAAACTGTTTTCAGACTCCCATTGATCCCTATGGCATTCGCGGCCTCAGAGGTGGCGGTTTGAACGATAGGTACGCTGCGTCAGAATAGACGCAAGCGTACCTGTTGGATTTTTTATAAATTTGCAAGAGGTTCAAATAGAGTCGAATGTGAAGTCGGATCATCAGTATTATGCTTCAATAGAGGGGAATATGAAAGTGGATCATCAGTATTCCGCTGGAAGACCTCAAGCATCGATATGCGTCGGATTGATCTCATGGGAGTGCATATTACGTTGAACATTGCAACATTTGACAATGTTGAAGATTTCTTAAATACTGCTGATCAACTTTGTGTATAATTTGACGCAAAATTGAAGTGTATTATCAGTTGAAGCATTGATAAATAGATCCCCTTGCCTTTAAGGGAGCAGTTAGTTTGGGAATGCCACCACCTCTTGCGGTTTTGAGGTATCGCGTCTTCTGAATTGGATATATTGAGGAGGGGGAAGTTAACCCCCAACTATTAATTTGGTAAAAGCCAGCACTTAACTAGAAACAGACTAGAAACCAGACTTCTAACCCTTGTGCATTAGAAATAGAAAAAATATATAATATATTTCACTACTACCAGTTTAACGTTTATGGAAGCAGAGCCTCCAGCCTCCCTCCAAAATGTTCCAAGAGTGAGCATCTGGACAGATAACATCACTGGTCGTGTATGTCTATTACCATCACCAATGGGAAGACTCAAGGACTACAGTGGAAGTGCTGCGGTGCCCCGCCTGACCAGAGGCTCAAAAGCTGGAGTGTGGGATGCAACCCCCTCTGAAACACTACTTCAAAAGTACAGAAAGTCCCAGCACCCGAGAGCTGCTATGCAGTAATATCACAAGATGACATCTCACAAAGAGAGGCACTGGGTGTTTGGACCACAGAAAGGTGAATCAGTGAACTGGAACATTTCAGTGTGGTGGCTCTCAGAGCAAACCTCAGTTAAAGCTACCACACCTATGAAATAAAAAGTTAATGAACAAATTAGGAAATAAAATAGAAAAAGAGAATAAAAGAAAGTAAGAAAGAAAAAACTTACACAGTAGAGAATTTGTACTTCACCTGCTGTCTGGAAGGAAACAAAGAAGTGAGGATGTTGGGAACAGTTCCTGTCCTGATATAATGTTGACTTTGTTTTCAATGATTAATGTTTATAAAAAAAGTTGTTTTTTTTGTTGCTGTTTAAAAGACAGTAAAGGTTTGATGCAAAATATGAAGCCTCCTGCCTTGTTGTAGAATCAGTATAAACTTGCAGATTTCAAATCCTGAGTGATTACACAGGGAAACAGACCTCAAATAGTGTGCAACATTACCCCATAGTGTGACTTGGAACACTTATTTACTTTTTATAATCTAATATTCCATGTTCTGTACACAGGGCTGCCCGGTACTACTAATCAGAAATAGAAGAATGTACAGAATCGTCTAAAGCAGATATGTGTTTGAGGGCACATATTATTTGTGAAATCACCATACAAAAGTGGGTTGAAGAGTCCACCATTCCTGTGCGGTTAGCTTGCTGGCACCTTGTTTGCTTTTGAAGCAGCCTGTCCTGGCCTGTTTGCTCTCTATAGCCTTTCATCTTTATGACTGTAGCCCAGCTTTTCAACTTTATGACTGTAGCCCAATGTTCTGGTTTGCATACTCACCTCTGTGTAGATGCCGGTGTAAATACAGGATCAAGACAACTGTCCAGAACAAAATAACAATCTATTGGGGGCAGAGCTAGCTGTTGAACCAAGTTGACGTGCGGTCTGGCAGCTCCTTCAATTTTTGGTTGTTAAATTACTGACGGCCTGTTTCACAGAACTAAGGGGACTTCTGAAATCACTGTGATGTGTCCGATGCCTTAGTTGTGGAAGCTTGTGTCCTGGTCTCCCTTTCATATCTGGGCTAATAGCAAGCTGCATAGGAAGGCCAAGCGCTATCAGTTGTTGGGGTGCAGGGCACATCTCAGCTGAGCGGTACTGATCATGCTGTTTCTTCTGAGTTTCCTAGAGCTGGAAATCATCACGGCAGCTGTTACCCAAGTAATGTGTGACTCACAGGAGGAAATAAGGTGAGCTGTGTGTCTTCCCTTTTTATCTGGGAATTTAATTCTACATCCATTCTGGAGTTTTTTCATGCTCTTTTGCATGACCTTAGTTCTCAGGCCACTATTATAGGGATATGAAAACCATTTTTTTTTCTTTTATGATTCAGATAGAGCATGCAATTTTCAGCAACTTTCTAATTTACTCCTATTATCGATTACCTATTACCAAGTGCTACCCAGGTGCTGAACCAAAACCGGACTGGTTACATTCCTTCTTTTGAATAAAGATACCAAGAGAATGCAGAAAAATGAATAATAGGAGTGAATTAGAAAGTTGTTTAAAATGGCATGCTCTATCTGAATCAAGAAAAACTTTAGGTTTCATATCCCTGTAATGATTTGAGGCATTGGTTTGCTTGTTGTTGGAGAGCATGTCTGCTCCCTAGATACCCAGGCTAACAGGACACAAGACCCACTAATTTGAGGATTTTATACCTGTTGTTTGTGATACTTGCTCTGCGGCCTTAATTTTGAATATGGAGAGATAAGGTAATCAGTGGTTGTCTCTCACTGGTGGGAGCATCTTGTTTGTGATGTCTAGCCTACCAAATGTATTCCTCTCATATACTTATGGACTTTGAATCACACTGATGAGCAATTACTGCTGTAAGAGAGCTATACTTTTTGTCCTTTCCCTGTGGGCTTAGCTATCGTAATTTGATATACTAGCATTCTTAGTTCTACTGGAGATCAAACATGTTGCAGAATTCAAAGAAAAAAATGAAAAACAAATTGAAATGCTAAGCGGACTGTTATTGATCTTTTCCAGCCACATCCAGGGTCTGATGAGGAGAGGCCTGGCTCCCCAGCTCTGAATGGTAAGGGTCACAGCCCATGCCTCTGGTCATCTGATCAATATAGGGATGACTATTCTGTCCTCTCAAATAATAGTTGAAAAGTTAATACTATCAAACAGCTCTTTAATAAGCAACACAACTTCTTAAACAAAAAATTTGATATACTGGAGAGTTTGCAGACTTAAATATAGACATTTCATCTATTTGTGAATACACAAACACCCTGGAAAAGAAACAGTAAGATTTATCTGTTGATCATGCCAACTATACAAAAAATCTAACAGATCAGGTGGCTGTTTTGGAAGCTAAACAAGCTGATGTTGAACACTGCTCTCGGCAGAAAAACATTTGCATTTGGGGTATTCCTGCATTGGTCCCCCACAAGAATTAGAAAAAATTGCACTTTCACTTTTTCAGGCTCTTTTTGTCCAGCAACATGGAGATGAAGGCTGCATAGATAGCATCCACAGAATCACCAGACCTAGATATCTACCACCAGATAGACCAAGAAATTATTTTGCTTGCTTGCATTATTATTCCTAAAAAAGAGAAGCTTCTCCAAGAATAAATGTAAACCCAAGCCTTACAGGGAGAATTTGCAGATCTACAGCTGTCTCCAGACTTTTCTACCTATACTCTTATTCAGAGGAGATCCTTCACAGAAATTACTACTGAACTGAGGAACCTGGGCATCAGTTACCACTGGGGTTTCCCGACAAAACTACTCATTACAAAAGATGGGGCCAACATATTATTTCAAGCCCACAAAAGGATAGAGATCTTCTTCAGCAATGGCGCAGACCTTCCTCTCCATCTGCACCCGAAATGCCTCCCCTAAATCACCTGGAGGTCTTCGAGCTGCTGCTCCGGACTGGAACCCCAGCGGATCTCTTTCCAGTCCTGCTACAAGTTGATTTCTGCTGCTGCATTGCAGTACTATTTCTTTATTTTACAGGTCCCCTTCTTCTAATACTTTTATCATGACTACCCTGGAACTCTGGTGTATGATGCAGGACTTTGATTTGGTAATGTATGTTTTCTAGTGACCATAATTGCATTTCTTGTTACTATGAGATATTGTTTTCTATTGGATTGTCTCTGATTTGGATTTCCTTTGATTATTTAACTAAGCTGTGTTATAACATTATATATTAATAGTTAATGTTAACATTTTCACTGTGTTTGATTATCTCTGCAAAATCAATATTATTAGTATGTTGAACAATATATATATACAGTATATATTATTTTTTCGTATGCTCCCTTTCCCCTCAATTCTCTCTCCTCCCCACCTCTCCCCCTCTTTTTTTCACTAGGTTTTTATGAGCTCACATAAATACATACTTTGCACTTAAACTTATCCTAGGCTTCACCTTTAGTTGTATTACTTGATGCTACATAATGTTCCCATTGGTGGTGGGGCCATGCCTCTAGTCATCTCTTCCCCCATTACCAAATTTATCCCAATCAGCGCTAGAGTTTGCTGGCTCCCACCCAGTGCTACACTGCTTATTTGACCTTGGATACTAATCTTTATCAAGAAGGCGGAGTTTTGGCGAGGGTTTCTATTCACGGCTTCTATTTTTTCTTATCAAGTTCAACCTTTCTTCTTCTTTTTTTTCTCCTCTCCAATCCTCACAGGTGTTTGCTATGAGAGTTTGTACTTTAAATGCCCAGGGCTTGAATACACCCATCAAAAGAAGCTTATTGTATAGATATTTGATTTCCCACAGGGGTCGATCTAGCATTTTTTCCAGAGACTCATTTGTAAGAGGGCCTCCTGACCTCCTTATAGTCCCGCCAATTTCCAATATGTCAAGCATCATCCTTTTAGAGGAAAGTGAGAGCAGCATCTATAGTGATACACAAAAAAATAGCCTATGACCCAATATATACTGAGATTGACCGCTTAGGTTGTTAAGTTATTTGCGTTTGCCGTTTCAATCACATTATTTATACAGTGGTATCAATATATTCCTGAAATACCAATCAAGCTAATTTGTTTTAAAGAAACTGTTCATCCGTAACAAAAGTGAGAGAAGGACATTTACCATCTGGCAATGATTTCAATGCAGTGAGGGACCCCTCTGTGGATAAGAGGTCCCCAAAGTATATGATTTCATGGTATGGTCATCACTAAAAGCTTATCTGAAAGGTAACTTTTTGAAAGAGGCAGCAAAACTTAAACACCAGAAAGGTGCGTTTCTGGTACAGCTCTATAGTGAACTCGGATCTCTGAACTAAAAGTTGAAAGATTCGCATTCACCGACTCTTAACAGACAGTTAGTTGAGCTGAAAGCTAAAATTCCAGACACAGTTGGTATTTTACTTTCCTCTCGTTGCACCTTTCAACAAATACAGCCTTTCTCTTCCCTCACATTTTCTTCATTTGAAGCACACATTATTTGTTTATTCTCTCCCCTGTCTATACGTGTTGCAGTCATATATCGCCCCCCGGCTCCTCAACTCAATTTTTAGATCACTTTGCTGTCTGACTTCCTTATTTCCTTTCCTCAGACACCCCTGCCCTCATTCTTGGTGACTTCAACATCCCTCTTGACAATCCCTCCTCTGCAAAACAACTTCTGCAACTCACTTCGTCTTTCGGCCTGTCACAATGGACTGACTCTCCCACTCACAAAGATGGTCACTCCCTCGATCTGATTTTCAGCTATTGATGCACTATCTCAAATTTCACAAACCCCCTTTTTCCTCTTTCTGACCATCATTTCCTCACTTGCAACATAACATCCCTCCCTACAACTCCCCCTCCAGCTTCCCCTCACACCAAACTTCACAGAAGCACTAAGTCATTAGATCAACAACAGCTCGCTAGCTTTCTCGAACCTCTCCTCTCTTCCATCCGAACCTTTTCCTGCCCTGACCATTCTATCTGCCACTATAACTCCACCCTTACATCAGTCATTGACAATCTGGCCCCACCTACCATAGTTCATAAACCCTGCTCTCATGCTCTCATCCTCAGCTCTGGCATACTCCTCTGACACGGTACCTACACAGATGTTCCCATACTGCTGAGCGACACTGGAGAAAATCTCAGGGCTCAGCTGACTTTCTTCACTACAAGTTCATCTTGAACTCCTACTATTCTGCCCTTAATCTTTATAAGCAACAATACTTCTCTACTCTTTCCTCTAACCCAAAACGTCTGTTTTCCACGTTCAACACTCTTCTTCACCCCCACCCCACCTTCTAATACAACTTCTCTCTCAGCTCAAGATTTTGCCAGCCACTTCAGTAACAAAATTGACTCCATCAGATATGAAATCAGCTCTCAACATACTACCAATCTCCCATCCATTCAAAAGCTCACAATCATCCAAAACCCAAATAGCCATAAATTTAGCTCTTTTGCAGCTGTTACAGAGGAAGACGTTTCTACCCTTATAATGTCCTCTCACCTCACTACCTGTCCCCTCGACCCCATCCCCTCACAGCTACTACCCTCCCTATCTTCTACCCTTACCCCTATACTCACAAACATCTTCAACCTCTCCCTCAGCACTGGTATATTTCCCTTATCTCTAAAACATGCACTGGTCACACCTATCCTCAAAAAAACCTTCTCTCGATCCAACCTCCCCATCCAACTACCGTCCTTTTCCCCTACTCCCTCTTGCCTCAAAGCTCATTGAAAAGCTAGTATATGCACATCTAGTCCATTTCCTTAAACTAAATTCTCTTCTTGACCCACTTCAATCTGAATTTCATCCCCATCACTCCACAGAGACAGTAATGGTCAAGGTTACCAATGACCTACTTACAGCAAAATCCAAAGGTCACTTCTCTCTGCTTATCCTCCTTGATTTGTCTGCAGCCTTTGATACTGTTGACCACCCTCTTTTGCTCCAAACCCTCCAATCCTTTGGCATCAGCGACACTGCTCTCATGGTTCTCTTCCTATCTATCTAACCATACCTTTAGTGCAGCCTTCTCTGGAGCATCTTCTGCCCAGTTACCACTTTTTGTTGGGGTACCTCAAGGCTCTGTCTTCGGTCCCCTTCTCTTTTCAATCTACATATCATCATTAGGTTCCTTAATAAAGTCCCACAGGTTTCAATACCATTTGTATGCCGATGACACCCAAATCTATCTCTCTGCACCAGACCTACCTCCTTCCTTACTAACCGTGTCACTAACTGCCTTTCTCATATCTCATCTTGGATGTCCTCTCACTACCTTAAGCTAAATCTCTCCAAAACTGAACTCCTTATTTTTCCCCCTTCCTCCAAAATCTCCACCCCCCAATTTTATCTAACTGTTGATAATTCCATCATTACCCCTACACCGCACGCCCAATGTCTTGGAGTCACACTTGACTTAGACCTTTCTTTCACTCCTCACATTCAGTCATTGGCTAAAGCCTGCTGCTTCCACCTTAAAAACGTATCTAAAATTAAACATTTCCTTACACAAGACACAACTAAGATTTAAATCCACTCTCTCATCAGAAGCGTAACTAGAAACAACAGGGCCCAGGTGCAAGAATCTAAGAAGGGCCCCCCCACCGCCCCCCCCATTTTACATTTAACACAGAAAAGAAATGTGAATCAGATTACATGTCTGCAAAAGGAGGTACCCTGTGCCCACAGTCTGTGAGATGGTCTTACCCCCTATTACTGTATATAGTGACAATGTTTAACCCACCAGTACTGTATATAGTGAGTCAGTGACACAGTCTGTAATCTGCCGGTCAGATGGCTGGCCTGACCCTACTCGCCCAGTACTTTATAAAGTGACCACAGTAGTCTGTGACATAGTGCAGCCCCCCGTACTGTATATAGTGGTACTGTATAGACTGACACTGTTTACCCCCCGCCCCCCATGCTGTAGTAACAAGGTCTGTAATTTGCTGGTTCCACAAACATACACATACACATACGTCCATAAATACACACACAGTCACATACATACATACATGCATAAATACACACACACAGTCACATACATACATACACACACACACACACACACACACACACACACACACATGCATAAATACACACACAGTCACATACATACATACACACATAAACACCAATGGGTTAAACAGAAACACTAACCCCTGTAGCCAGAGACACTAGTGAAGCATCATGTCACACTCACATGATATCAGTGCAGGCAGTGGCAGGTCAACTTTTTTATTGTAAAAAAAAACAATAAAAAAAACAAATTGCACCCCCTGTAGTTTTGCCCCTGTCTCTCATCCTTTCCCGCCTTGATTACTGCAACTCCGTCCCCTCTGATCTCTATTAGCTGCCACTTAGCTCCTTTACAATCCATAATGAATGCCTCTGCCAGGCTCATCTTCCTTACACGTCGCTCTTCATCTGCTGCACCTCTCTGCCAATCCCACTAACTGGCTTCCTCTTGCCTCCAGGATTAAACACAAAATCCTCACTCTGACAGAGCCCTCAACTGCACTGCTCCCACGTACATTTCAGACCTTGTCTCCAGGTACTCTCCCTCCCGTCCCCTTCGCTCTGCTCACGATCTCCTACTCTCCCCCTCTCTTGCTACTTCCTCACATTCCCGTTTACAGTACTTTTCCAGGCTGGCTCCTATCTTGTGGAACTCCCTGCCTTGCTCCACAAGACTCTCCCATAGTTTTAACAGCTTCAAGCGCTCCCTAAAGACTCTACTATTCAGGGATGCATACAACCTACACTAACCTTTCCTAATTCCATTGCTTTCCCCTTGAACCCCTTAGAATGTAAGCCTATGAGCCCAGCTGTTTGTAGATCACCTTCATAAGAGCCGACTACAACAGTGCAACTCTCGGCAGGGCCCTCTACCCATTTGATCCCTGTAAATGGTATCTTCTATACAGCCTATGCTTATAGCGCTGCAGAATCTGTTGGCGCTCTACAAATACCTCATTATAATAATAATCATAATAATAATACAACCTAATTCTGAAAAAGTTGGGACAGTATTGAAAATGCTAAAAAATAAACAAAAATAGTCATTTGAAAATTCAATTCACTCTATACTATATTGAAAACACATTCGGCTAGATTACGAGTTTTGCGTTAAGCTGAAAAATCAGCGTTAACAGGTCCTAACGCTGCTTTTTCACTACCGCTGCTATTACAAGTCTTGCCGGTTTAGGGGCACCGCACACTTCTTTTACCTTACCGCAAACCGACTTACGTAAACTTCGTAAACCCTTTTTTCTATGGGACTTCCATAGTGCTGGTATTACGAGTCTGTCCTGGAAGGCCAAAAAGTGAGTGGTACACCCTCTACCTCCAAGATTCGTAACGCATTCTAAAGTCTGTAGTTATGAGTTTTACACTATAACGCTGTAGCATAAAACTCATAACTAAAGTGCTAAAAAGTACACTAACACCCATAAACTACCTATTAACCCCTAAACCGAGGCCCTTCAGCATCGCAAACACTATAATAAAAATATTAACCCCTAATCTGCCGCTCTGGACATCGCCACCACTAGAATAACCATATTAACCCCTAAACCGCCGCACTCCCGCCTCGCAAACACTAGTTAAATATTATTAACCCCTAATCTGCCGCCCCTAACATTGCCGCCACCTACATTATACTTATTAACCCCTAATCTGCCGTCCCCAACGTTGCCGCCACTATATTAAATGTATGAACCCCTAAATCTAAGTCTAACCCTAACCCTAACAGCCCCTAACTTAAATATAATTTAAATAAATCTAAAGAAAATTACTATAATTAACTAAATTATTCCTATTTAAAACTAAATACTTACCTATAAAATAAACCCTAAGCTAGCTACAATATAACTAATAGTTACAGTGTATCTAGCTTAGGGTTTATTTTACAGGCAAGTTTGTATTTATTTTAACTAGGTAGAATAGTTATTAAATAGTTCTTAACTATTTAATAACTACCTAGCTAAAATAAATACAAACTGACCTGTAAAAAAACCCTAACCTACGTTACAATAACACCTAACACTACACTACAATTAAATAAATTAACTAAATTAAATACAATTAAATAAATTAAATTAAATTAGCTAAATCACAAAATACAAACAAACACTAAATTACAGAAAATAAAAAACAAATTACATATCTTTAAACTAAAAAAGGGCCATTTGCGGGGCATTGCCCCAAAGTAATCAGTTCTTTTACCTGTAAAAAAAAATACAAACAACCCCCCAACAGTAAAACCCACCACCCATATAACCAACCCCCCAAATAAAAGCCTAACTAAAAAAAACCTAAGCTCCCCATTGCCCTGTAAAGGGCATTTGGATGGGCATTGCCCTTAAAAGGGCATTTAGCTCTATTGCAGGCACAAAGCCCTAACCTAAAAAATAAACTCACCCAATACACCCTTAAAAAAATCCTAACACTATCCCCCGAAGATTCACTTACCAGGAGAAGTCTTCATCCAAGTGGCAAGATGTCCTCAAGGAAGCCGGCAGAAGTGGTCCTCCAGATGGGCAGAAGTGGTCCTCCAGATGGGCAGAAGTCTTCATCTTCTATCTTCATCCTTCCAACATGGAGCGCTCCTTCTTCAAGACATCCAGCGCGGAGCATCCTCTTCAAACAACGGCTTCTTTTGAATGAATATCACTTTAAGTGACGTCATCCAAGATGGCATTCCTTAGATTCTGATTGGCTGATAGAATTCTATCAGCCAATCGGAATTAAGGTAGAAAAAATCCTATTGGCTGATGCAATCAGCCAATTGGATTGAGCTGGCATTCTATTGGCTGTTCCAATCAGCCAATAGAATGCGAGCTCAATCCTATTGGCTGATTGGATCAGCAAATAGGATTGAAGTTCAATCCTATTGGCTGATTGCAACCGCCAATAGGATTTTTTCAACCTTAATTCCGATTGGCTGATAGAATTCTATCAGCCAATCGGAATTTAGGGACGCCATCTAGGATGACGTCACTTAAAGTGATATTCATTCCGAAGAAGCCATCGTTTGAAGAGGATGCTCCACGCCAGATGTCTTGAAGATGTAGCCGCTCCGCGTCGGAAGGATGAAGATAGAAGATGCCATCTGGATGAAGACTTCTGCCCGTCTGGAGGACCACTTCTGCCCCTCTGGAGGACCACTTCTGCCGGCTTCATTGAGGACATCTTGCTACATGGATGAAGACTTCTCTCGGTAAGTGAATCTTCGGGGGTTAGTGTTAGGATTTTTTTAAGGGTGTATTGAGTGGTTTTTTTTTTTTAAAGTTAGGGCTTTGGGCCTGCAATAGAGATAAATGCCCTTTTAAGGGCAATGCCCATCCAAATTCCCTTTTCAGGGCAATGGGGAGCTTAGGTTTTTTTAGTTAGGCTTTTATTTGGGGGGTTGGTTGTGTGGGTGGTGGGTTTTACTGTTGGGGGGGGTTGTTTGTATTTTTTTTTTTAAAGGGAAAAGAGCTGATTACTTTCGGGCAATTCCCCTGCAAAAGGCCCTTTTAAGGGCTATTGATAGTTTATTTTAGGCTAGTTTTTTTTATTTTGGGGGGGCTTTTTTATTTTAATAGGGCTATTAGATTAGGTGTAATTAGTTTAAGGATCTGTAATTTGTTTTTTATTTTCTGTAATTTAGTGTGTGTTTGTTTTTTGATTTAGCTAATTTCATTTCATTTATTTAATTGTATTTAATGTAGGTAATTTATTTAATTGTAGTGTAGTAGTCAGGATCAGACTGATTTGCTCAGGAAAGTTCTTCTCTGTAAAAGGCACATGTTGAGCAAAAAGAGGCTGCTTCTTGGGTGGTAACTAGCCATAGAACAAGCTATTATGCTATTATTCGTTCCCAGGTTGAGCGCTTCTCTCTTTTTATTTATGCAAATTATGACACTTAGGGAATTCTCCCTAAGTGTGATGCGGGAATCCAGACGTGGACCCGTTGCTCAGTGTGCCTAGAGGGATATGGCTGCCCCTCACTGACGAGGCCCACAATAGGCTGAAACATATGTCTGGGGTTTTGCTGTTTCTCTCGTTCAGAGAGGGATTGCCTGGTATTTCGGGGCTGGATTGTACTGTACTGTGAAGTCAGGATCAGACTGATATGCTCAGGAAAGTTCTTCTCTGTAAAAAGCACATGTTGAGCAAAAAGAGGCTGCTTCTTGGGTGGTAACTAGCCATAGAACAAGCTATTATGCTATTGTTTGTTCCCAGGTTGAGGGCTTCTCTCTTTTTATTTATGCAAATGATGACACTTAGGGAAGTCTCCCTAAGTGTGATGCGGGAATCCAGATGTGGACCCGTTGCTCAGTGTGCCTAGAGGGATATGGCTGCACCTCACTGACGAGGCCCACAATAGGCCGAAACATACGTCTGGGGTTTTGCTGTTTCTCTCGTTCAGAGAGGGATTGCCTGGTATTTCGCGGCTGGACTGTACTGTGAAGTCAGGATCAGACTGATATGCTCAGGAAAGTTCTTCTCTGTAAAAGGGACATGTTGAGCAGAAAGAGGCTGCTTCTTGGGTGGTAACTAGCCATAGAACAAGCTATTATGCTATTGTTCGTTCCCAGGTTGAGCGCTTCTCTCTTTTTATTTATGCAAATGATGACACTTAGGGAAGTCTCCCTAAGTGTGATGCGGGAATCCAGACGTGGACACGTTGCTCAGTGTGCCTAGAGGGATATGGCTGCACCTCACTGACGAGGCCCACAATAGGCCGAAACATACGTCTGGGGTTTTGCTGTTTCTCTCGTTCAGAGAGGGATTGCCTGTTATTTCGTGGCTGGACTGTACTGTGAAGTCAGGATCAGACTGATATACTCAGGAAAGTTCTTCTCTGTAAAAGGCACATGTTGAGCATAAAGAGGCTGCTTCTTGGGTGGTAACTAGCCATAGAACAAGCTATTATGCTATTGTTCGTTCCCAGGTTGAGCGCTTCTCTCTTTTTATTTATGCAAATTATGACACTTAGGGAAGTCTCCCTAAGTCAGATGTGGGAATCCAGACGTGGACCCGTTGCTCAGTGTGCCTAGAGGGATATGGCTGCACCTCACTGACGAGGCCCACAATAGGCCGAAACATACGTCTGGGGTTTTGCTGTTTCTCTCGTTCAGAGAGGGATTGCCTGGTATTTCGGGGCTGGACTGTGAAGTCAGGATCAGACTGATATGCTCAGGAAAGTTCTTCTCTGTAAAAGGCACATGTTGAGCATAAAGAGGCTGCTTCTTGGGTGGTAACTAGCCATAGAACAAGCTATTATGCTATTGTTCGTTCCCAGGTTGAGCGCTTCTCTCTTTTTATTTAGGCAAATTATGACACTTATAGGGAAGTCTCCCTAAGTGTGATGCGGGATTCCAGACGTGGACCCCTTGCTCAGTGCGCCTAGAGGGATATGGCTGCACCTCACTGACGAAGCCCACAATAAGCCGAAACGTACGTCTGGGGTTTTGCTGTTTCTCTCGTTCAGAGAGGGATTGCCTGGTATTTAGGTGCTGAACTGTACTGTGAAGTCAGGATCAGACTGATATGCTCAGGAAATTTCTTCTCTGTAAAAGGCACATGTTGAGCAAAAAAAGGCTGCTTCTAGGGTGGTAACTAGCCATAGAACAAGCTATTATGCTATTGTTCTTCCCAGGTTGAGCGCTTCTCTCTTTTTATTTATGCAAAGTCTCCCTAAGTGTGATTCGGGAATCCAGACGTGGACTCGTTGCTCAGTGTACCTAGAGGGATATGGCTGCACCTCAATGATGAGGCCCACAATAGGCCGAAACATACGTCTGGGGTTTTGCTGTTTTTCTCATTCAGAGAGGGATTGCCTGGTATTTTGGGGCTGGACTGTACTGTGAAGTCAGAATCAGACTGATATGCTCAGGAAAGTTCTTCTCTGTAAAAGGCACATGTTGAGCAAAAAGAGGCTGCTTCTTGGGTGGTAACTAGCCATAGAACAAGCTATTATGCTGTTGTTCGTTCCCAGGTTGAGCGCTTCTCTCTTTTTATTTATGCAAATTATGACACTTAGGGAAGTCTCCCTAAGTGTGATGCGGGAATCCAGACGTGGACCCGTTGCTCAATGTGCCTAGAGGGATATGGATGCACCTCACTGACGAGGCCCACAATAGGCTGAAATGTACGTCTGGGGTTTTGCTGTTTCTCTCGTTCAGAGAGGGATTGCCTGGTATTTCGGGTCTGGACTGTACTGTGAAGTCAGGATCAGACTGACATGCTCAGGAAAGTTCTTCTCTGTAAAAGGCACATGTTGAGCAAAAAGAGGCTGCTTCTTGGGTGGTAACTAGCCATAGAACAAGCTATTATGCTATTGTTTGTTCCCAGGTTGAGCGCTTCTCTCTTTTTATTTAATTGTAGTGTAGTGTTATGTGTTAGTGTAACTTAGGTTAGGTTTTATTTTACAGGTCAATTTGTCTTTATTTTAGCTAGGTAGTTATTAAATAGTTAATAACTATTTAATAACTATTCTACCTAGTTAAATTAAATACAAACTTGCCTGTAAAATAAAAATAAACCCTAAGATAGATACAATGTAACTATTAGTTATATTGTAGCTAGCTTAGGGTTTATTTTACAGGTAAGTATTTAGTTTTAAATAGGAATTATTTAGTTAATGATAGTAATTTTATTTAGATTTATTTAAATTATATTTAAGTTAGGGGGTGTTAGGGTTAGACGTAGATTTAGGGGTTAATACATTTAATATAGTGGCGGCAACGTTGGGGGCAGCAGATTAGGGGTTAATAAGTGTAGATAGGTTGCAGCGACATTGGGGGCGGCAGATTAGGGGTTAATAAATATAATGTAGGTGACGGCGATGTTGGGGGCAGCAGATTAAGGGTTAATAAGTATAATGTAGGTTGCGGCGGTGTCCGGAGCGGCAGATTAGGGGTTAATAAGATCAATGTCGTGTTGGCGATGTCGGGGGTAGCAGACTAGGGGTTAATAAGTGTACAATTAAGGGTGTTTAGACTCGGGGTTCATGTTAGGGTGTTAGGTGTAAACATAAAATGTGTTTCCCCGTAGGAATCAATGGGGCTGCGTTACTGAGATTTACGCTGCTTTTTTGCAGGTGTTAGACTTTTTCTCAGCCGGCTCTACCCATTGATGTCTATGGGGAAATCGTGCACGAGCACGTACAACCAGCTCACCACTGACTTAAGCTCTATGCTCACTTCTTGCCTATTAACGCCGGGTTTAGGAAAACCTGTAATACCAGCACTGTAGGTAAGTGAGCGGTGAGAAAAAACTGCTCGTTAGCACCGCACCGCTCATAACGCAAAACTCGTAATCTGGCCGATTATTAACACATTATTTGATGTTTTACTTTGTGAATTTAATGTATTTTTTTTTTAAATATACACTCATTTCAAATTTGATGACTACAACACCCTCCAAAAAAGTTTGGACAGTCGACTGTTTACCACTGTCTAACATCACCTTTTCTTTTAAAGGGACAGTCAAGTCAAAATTAAACTTTCATGATTCAGATAGAGTATCAATTTTAAATAACTTTCCAATTTACATTAACAAAATGTGCACACTCTTTTTATATTTACACTTTTGGTGTCACCAGCTCCTACTGAGCATGTGCAAGAATTCACAGAATATACGTATATGCATTTGTGATTGGCTGATGGCTGTCACATTGCTTATTTGAAGTAAAGACTAAAGAAGTGCTATTGTATTTTCTTGTTATCATGTACTCGTTAATTACGCAAATCTACTGTATTTACTGGTCCTTTAATAACAATTGTTAAGTGTTGGGCACTGAAGACACCAGTTGGTTAAGTTTAGCAAGCAGAATTTTCCCCCATTAATCCATTATGCATGTCTTCAGCTGTGCAATTGTACAGGGCCTTCATTGTCTTATTTTGCGCTTCATAATGCGCCACACATTCTCAATCAGAGAGAGGTAAGGACTGCAGGCAGACCATGCTAGAACCTGCACTCTCTGCTTAAGCAACCATGCGCTTGTAATCTGGGCAGAATGTGGTTTGGCGTTGTCCTGCTGAAAAATGCAGGGACGTCCCTGGAAAAGATAACGTCTGGGTGGCAGCATATGTTGCTTCAAAATGTATACATATCTTTCTGCATTAATGGTATCTTTACAGATGTGCAAGTTACACATGCAATGGGCACGGACACCCCCCATACCATGACAGACGCTAGCTTTTGGACCTGATGCTGATAACATCTTGGCCCAGAGAACTCGACGACTGTTTTTTCTAAAAACTATTTAAAATGTTGACTTGTCGGTCAAAAAACACAATTCCACTGTGCTACTGTCCATCTCAGATGAGACCGAGCCAAGAGAAGTCAGCGGGGCTTATGGACAGTGTTGATGTATGTCTTCTGCTTTGCATAGTAAAGCCTTAACTTGCATCTGGGCATGCAGCGGTGAAATGGTGTTGACTGACAAAGGTTTACCAAGGTATTCCCAAGCCCATATCAGGATATCCATTACAGACTAATGACGGTTTTTGAGACAGTGACATTTAATGGATCGGAGAGAAGTGGTTTTCAACCTTGCCCTTTACGCACAGAGATTTGACCAGATCACTTTAATCGTTTAATAATATTGTGCACTGTAGAATGTGAAATGCCCAAAATCTTACTGATTTATCTTTGGGGAATGTTGTTCTCAAAGTGTTGAATTATTCGCTGACATATCTGTTGGCAGATTGGTGAGCCTCGACCCATCCATTCTCTTGAAGGACTAGGCCTTTTTTGGAGGCTCCTTATATACTATGATTAAACGATTGCCTCACCTGTTTCATATCACCTTCTTATTTCAACTTGACATATCGCTATTAGTACTAAATTGCCCCTGTCCCAACTTTTTTGGAACATGTTGCAGTCATCAGATTTGAAATGAGTGTATATTTTCAAAAATACATTAAATTCACAAAGTAAAACATCAAATAATGTGTTAATAATGGGTTTTCAATATAGTACAGAGTTAATTGAATTTTCAAATGACTCTTTTTGTTTGTTTTTTGCATTTCCATACTGTCCCAACTTTTTTGGAATTGGGGTTGTAGAACAAATACAGAAAACCTCCAATACCTGAATCCAAAGTTTTACCAAAAAGGTAATAAATCTTATAGGCTCCTAGCTGTGAAACTTTGACAGACAGCATATGCAGCTTAATTGAATAGGATCAATTAAAGAGAATGGTCAAGTCATCCACTCACCCAAGGACACAGGAACAGCCTTTGTCAGGTATAACTCTATGGTACCCATGAACCAGGACAAAATACTTCCATCAAATAGGTTTAAGCTCCCAGAGTGCTGTTTTTCTCATTCTCCTTACTAATTCATGTTTTGTAGTTGTTGAGAGACAACTAGAGAACACAGCATACCTATCCCTCAGCGCATAGCACGTTCTTCCTCAAAATACTTCTGTTACAGACAATAGGCCATATCTTCATTTGTTACACCTTCAAGATATTCTGAGTAAATTTACAGAGCTATTAACTACTCCTATACAACTAGAGGAAGTATTGGACAAAATTAAGAACTTAAAATTACATACATTCCCAAGGCCCTGATGAGTATTCAGCCTTGTTTTATAAGAAATTTGCACCGCTTCTTGGAGGCTCTTTAAACAAAGTGTATAATTTGGTATACATGGTAATTTCCTGAAAGAATATCTAGAAGCTACAATCATTACTATTCCTAAGCAGAGGAAGCATCCAACTCTTTATGCCAGCTACTGTCTCATAACATTAATCAATCTAGACATGAAGATTTATGCAAAGATCCCAGCGAATAGGTTGACGACAATCCTCCCCAAGATGGACTTTATGCCCAAGAGGCAGAGGTCAGACAACACCAGACAACTGCTCAATATTTTCTCAGAATCTGCGACTTATCAACCTGTCTTTGAATGCAGAGAAGGATTTCAACAGGGTGCGGTGGGACTATATGTGGAAAGCTCTGAGAGCCATTGGCTTCCCAGAAAGCTTTTTTTTTATGGCAGTCTCTGCCTTATATTCTAGTGCTTTTTCAATGGTAAGGGGTGTGGGATTTGCCTAAGAACCGTTATGTATAAAGAACAGTACAAGACAGGGTTGCCCCTCTCCCTCTTGTTGTTCACAATAGTTATTGAACCCTTGGCTGAATGAATCAGGCAAAATAAGGATATCCAAGGGCTACTACTTCATGATACCCACCCCAAACCCGCACTTTTTGCAGACAACTTGACAGCATTCCTAACAGAACCTTGGCACGCTTTGCCGGCACTGTTCAAAACTTTGAAGGTGTTTGGAGGGTTATCCGGTCATACAATTAATTATACTAAAACTGAGGCATATGCTGTAAGTCCATAGAAGTTGGAGAACTTCCTAAACTTTACCCTCTTAAGTGGTCCACTATAGGTCTGAAGGACTTAGGAGTATTCCTTGTGACATTGGAGTTACTTGCACCGCAAATTTTGATCTGTTATTAAAGGAATTCAGAACCCTAGTGTCAAAATGGAATTTTTCAGAAATTTCTTGGTATGGCAGAGTAATGGTGGTTAAAATAATGTTGTTACCCAAGCTCACTTACCTATTACATTGTCTGCCACTTGTGATCCCAGCTCTCTATCTTTATTAGTTTCAAATCATTTTAACAACATACATCTGTACACATTAACCTCTCAGAGCTTCTTTGGGACTCCAATAATTATCATTACGGTTGGGGGACTATCATTCACAAATGCTCACTACTATTATAAGGCAGCTATGCTTTGACACAAAGCTATTTGGGAATTTTAGAGACCTCTCAAAATGAAAACAAATTGAACAGAGGTTGCTTCCTGCTGGTGTCAAATTGGCTGACTTAATCTAAATCCTTAACCATGCACAAGTCTTTCTAGATGTTACTAATAAAATTATCTGGGCTTGCTTATGTTGTTGCAAAAATCTTAGACATAATAAACAATTGTTGTACAGCTTACTTCCCCGGCTTATAATATCTGAGCCCTCCTATTCTGATTGCCGGACTCTCCTGAAATGTTGGGAGGATTGTGGCTTCCTTCACATAAGAGAATTATATCATAAGTGGAGGCTAATGACATTACCGTAGGTGGTGAAAAAAACATCCACTTCCTAAAAGGACATGCTTTGAATATTTGTGGTTCTTGTTGCTAGTTAGATCCTGGTGGTTCCCTCTTCAAGATATTAGTAAACTGACACTATGAGAACAGTGATGGCTGGCTGGCCATCAGTCATGCAAGGTACTCTATTTCATTACAAAATAATTCTTAATTGCCCAGTTTTTGTTAAATCTAAACTAAATTTGAGGATCCTGAATGGGGCTTTGCTATTACATTCACTAAATCTGCTATCCCTTGTGCAACACTTTATGATCTCTGTTTAATGTTCCTCATTAGGTGGCATATGGTCCCCACCAACAGGGCCGCCATCAGGGGGTGACAGGGGTGACTCCAGTCAGGGGCCCAATGGGCCAGGGGGGCCCAATGAGGCAAGAACTAAAAAAAAATATAATAATAATAATAATTTTGGCAGCCACCAGTGGGTACTACAGCAGAGTGCTAATTGAGCATGGGCAATGTTATTACAAGGAGTAAAGTATTAGCATTTGAGAGGATTTCTGAGTCTGCACTAAACCACTATGCACAGTGTGAGACAGACTTGGCACTTTGTTTGTACAGTGTGTGCCTGAGTCAGACGGCAGATCATTTTCATTTGCAAAGGAGGTAGGACTTACTTAGCAAATGTTTTTTTATTTCTTTGTGCAATTTCGGATTGTAACTTCAGTGTGGTAGTAGTTGTATGGTGGGGCCAGGGGTCCATAAAAACAATTTTTTTAGCAGCAGTGTATTTATGATTATTTGACAATGCTGTAGAAATTCTATATTTAAAACCATGCAGAAATGTTTCCTCCTCAATACACAAATGGTAGGTGCCCTTTTGGGAGATATGCATTTTATATATATATATATATATATATATATATATATATATATATATATATATATATATATATATATATATATATATATATATATATATATATATATATATAACATTCCAGTTTACTGTCCCTTTATGCAAGGACTTTCCAGATGCAAGGAGGCATTTTATCTAAGATTTCTATATCTGCATAACATGTTATACTCAGACTAAGATTGCTCAGTGTTTGAAATGAGACAGGTTAACTTAAAACTGTTCAGTTTGCACTACAGCTGACTTAATTTTGAAATACATACCAACAAGCCTAAATCCTGCATTTAACCAGATCTAATGGTATGAGTACCACAGCTTATGGTTCCACCAAGACCATATAGAGTACAGCATTTTCAAAACCCATAAGTACAGCTGACAGATGGGAACATTTGTACACTATATTTGAAGTGGTGCTCTTGGTTGGGGAAAATGGGGAAAATCAAACAAACATATGTCAACCTTTAAAAGTAATTTTCTTCCTCTAGCCATCTACCCAGATCATTAATGTACAATTTTGAATTCACAGAATTATTTTTGTTTGAACATTTACAAATATGATTCTTTAAAAAGTGATCTCTTAATTTCTGCAATTTTTTATCATGTCACACACTGTTGATTTAGTGGATGCAATGTGCAGAAATGTTAACTCCTGTGAGTGTTTCTGTGGGTGTCTGTGTTTATGTCTTTGTGCTTTTGTTGGTGTCTCTATGAGTGTGAATGTATTTTTTTTCTGTGGGTCTCTCTGTGAGGGTGGGTGTGTATGTCTGTGCATTTTCTGTGGATGTCTGTGAGGGTGTGTGCATATGTCTTTTTTAGTGGTGTGTGTATGTTTGTCTTGTGTGTGTATTTTCTCTGGATGCCTCTGTGAGGGTGGGTGTGTATGTCTGTGTTTTCTGTGGATGTCTCTGTGAGGGTGTGTGTGTGTGTGTGTGTGTATGTATGTATGTCTGTGTTTTCTGTGGATGTCTCTGTGAGGGTGTGTGTTTTCTGTGGGTGTCTCTGTGAGGGTGTGTGTATGTCTTTGTGTGTTTTCTGTGGGTGTCTCTGTGTGTGTGTGTCTTTGTGTGTTTTCTGAGGCTGTCTCTGTCGGTGTTTCCTTGGGTGTATGTGCAAGTTTGAGTTTGTGTGTGTGTGTCCATTGTCTGTTCCTTTTTAGGACATTTTGACCTTACTACTGATTATTCACATCTTTCTACAGACTTTGAGACTAATAAGACCTTTCCGGAAGTCGCCAATCTACCATTTAACCTTTAAATTATTGTTTAGGCAGTTCAGGGCCCATCCTTTCAGCCACTGCATGCTGTTGTCATCATTTAGTTGGCATCTTCCTTTACAAAAAGATAATCAGAACTCCATATTTTGTTTTCTAAATCTCCTTTTTTTTTAAAACTGTAGTTTACCTCATTACTTGTCAGGTCAATGTAAACAAGTACTGAGTGTCTGTTTGGGTGTCTGTGTCTGAGTGTGTTTCTTTGCGTGTCTGCTAGAGTGTCTATATGTGAATCCTTATGTGTGAGTGTGTGTGTTTGTTTCAGTGTATGAGTGTGTCTGTGTGTGTGTTTGTATGTTACTACCTTTACAACATTTCCAAGTTTAAATAGACACTTAAGAATAAAGTGCATATACGTTTTAGTCACTTGGTCAAAAATTGCACGTCAAAGGAGGGGGGGGGGGCATGATCAATGGTTAAATCTGCACCAAAGACTGATACTGTATATTGGGTATATTGATACAGATCTTCATCAAAAACAATTTCCCTTTCCCACCAGCCCATAGATGGGTGCACATGATGAACCCATTGGAGTGCCCTGGGTCTGTAGTTTAAGTATCATTAAACACGAAAAAATATTGCTTTAACATGAAATTGAGTAGGGATAATATAAACTCATTTCATTTTTGTTTTCTTTGGCCTCCATATTGAGAAATTATTGTACTGCTCCACATCCCTTATCATGTTTAATTGATGTATATAGGGATTCTACATCACAAGTTATAAGTATAGCATCATCTTCCACCGATACATCATTCATTTTACTTAGAATGTCCATGGTGTCTCTAATAAAAGATGGTAAAGACCAAACTATATCACGTAAATATAGATCAAGAAATCTGCTCGCCTGCTCACATAAACTTCCAATACTTGAGACAATTGGTCTCCCAGGAGGTTTATTTTTATTTTTGTGAACTTTAGGTAGAAGATATAATGTGGACACTTTAGGACTTTTAACTTGTAAAAATTGCCACTATTTTTGACTTATGAGACCTTCAAGTTTCGCGTTGTTAATCATGGTGTTGTATTTCACCAAGTACTGAGAACTGGGATTGGAAAAAAGGGGTTTGTAGCATTTGTTATCCATCAATTGTCTTTTTGCTTCCAAAATGTATTGTTCATTCGCCAAGATTACAATATTCCCCCCCTTGTCCGATGGTTTGACCAGAACATCATCCCAATAATTAATTTAAATCAAGGCATCAGTATCATCTTTACTCATATTGGATACTTTGCTTTCCTTAATCTTTAAGAATTCTTCCATTATTGAGTTGTGGCATTTTTCTACAAAATAAATGTAGATCTTTTATTAGCTCAAATTTGTCCAAATGGGGGGTGGGGGAGAAAGACAGGCCTTTAGATAAAATATCGAGATGTTTAGGAGTGAGGGTTCTTTCTGAAAGATTGATAACTTGTAGTCTATTATCATTTATTACCACTTGTGTCTTTTCCCCCAATCTTCCCTCCTGTATCGATTGTCTGTCCTGTATCCCCACTTGGACCTGTCCCGCAGAACTTTTATTCCAAAACGACCTTGTATGTTTTTTTATTAGATATTCCAATGATTTAATGGTATTGAATTCTTAGTGGGGTTTAATTGAAAAACCTTTTTCCCTAACCATATTTAGTTTTGACTGTTTATGACAGCATTTCCTTGGGACACATTATACATATATATTCATTATGGCAATTTCTAGCCTATCACTAGATTTTAAAAACCGGCAAGATCAACGTTTGAAAGATATTGACAAAACTTTTGCATCCGTTTGTGACACTGACTCCTTATCAAACGAAGAAATAGATGATTGGGAGGAGGGTCTAAAATGATTGGGATATCTATTAAAAAAACATACAAGGTCGTTTTGGAATAAAAGTTCTTACGATAAATACTTAGCAAAACACATTATACCTAGAGGTTTACGAGTAAGATTATTCCCTACTTTCACTTTTCATATAGACTCCTGTAAAGACAGATGGGAACAAGCACTGATCAACTGCTCAGAGATCTTGGTCGCGATACTATCTGACTATGAAACTGAGGTTATGACAGAGCTAGATAAAGAGATAGCAGATTTTAACATCAAATTACAGAAATTTGAAAACTTAGAGAAATTTAAACAAGCTTACAAAGATCTGAGACAGGAGTTAGATAATAAAGAGAAAGAAATCATACAGACCAAATGTACAAAAATTAAACAAGGCTTATTGAAGATATTGATTCTGAAAATAGTAATAACAATCCAACAGGGAGCAATTTTTTAGGCAGAAGTTCAAACCAATTAAACAAGGATACAAAAGACCAACAAGAAGGGGTAAAGGGGGGGAGACCGGACTCTGCAGGACAGGTCCAAGTGGGGATACAGGACAGACAATCGATACAGGAGGGAAGATTGGGGGAAAGGACCCAAGTGGTAATAAATGATAATAGACTACAAGTTATCAATCTTTCAGAGAGAACCCTCAATCCTAAACATCTCGATATTTTATCTAAAGGCCTGTCTTTTTCCCCCATCCCCCATTTGGACGAATTTGAGCTAATAAAAGATCTACATTTATTTTGTAGAAAATTGGCACTTAAAAAGATATACAGTACACATGGGGACATTGCCACTGATGAATTGAAAATTCTTGATACTTTGAGTAGTGGAACGAAAGTAAGGAATGTGATTCCCCTAAGACTGAAATCATTTTAGATAAGAAACTTAAAATGAAATCTAAGTTCATGCCACAACTCAATAAAATTCCTCAATTAGAAGTTTTCCTTAAGATGGTAATGGAAGAATTCTTAAAGATTAATGAAAGCAAAGTATCCAATATGAGTAAAGATGATACTGATGCCTTGATTTAAATTAATTCTTGGGATGATATTCTGGTCAAACCATCGGACAAGGGGGGGGGGAATATTGTAATCTGGGAGAAAGAACAACACATTTTGGAAGCAAAAATACAATTGATGGATGACAAATGCTACAAACTTTTTTCCAATCCCACTTCTCAGTACTTGGTGAAATACAACACCATGATTAACAACGTGAAACTTGAAGGTCTCATAAGTCAAAAAGAGTGGCAATTTTTACAAGTTAAAAGTCCTAAAGTGTCCACAATATATCTTCTACCTAAAGTTCACAAAAATAAAAATAAACCTCCTGGGAGACCAATTGTCTCAAGTATTGGAAGTTTATGTGATTAGGCGAGCAGATTTCTCGACCTGTATTTACATGATATAGTTTGGTCTTTACCATCTTTTATTAGAGACACCATGGACATTCTAAGTAAAATGAATGATGTATCGGTGGAAGATGATGCTATACTTATAACTTGTGATGTAGAATCCCTATATACATCAATTAAACATGATAAGGAATGTGGAGCAGTACAATACTTTCTCAATATGGAGGCCACAGAAAAACAAAAAACAAAATGAGTTTATATTATCCCTACTCAATTTCATTTTAAAGCATAATTATTTCTTGTTTAATTATACTTTTTATCTACAGACCCAGGGCACTGCAATGGGTTCATCATGTGCCCCCACATATGCCAATATTTACCTGGGCTGGTGGGAATGGGAAATTGTTTTTGACGAAGATCTGTATCAATATACCCAATATATCAGTCTTTGGTGCAGATATATAGATAATCGTTTCATTATTTGGACAGGTAGTGAAACTTTGTTCAAAGAATTCATGACCATACTTAACACAAATTATATGAATTTGAGGCTTACATACAATAAAAGTACTGAAAAGGCTGAATTTTTGGACCTGAAAAAATATAAAGATGCCCTAAACAAACTGAAAACTGACTTATACAGAAAAGACACAGCTACCAATTCAATATTAAAGTTTGACAGCTGCCATATTAGGCAAACAAAAAGAGCAATCCCCATGGGGGAATTCCTAAGAATCAGGAGGAATTGTACAGATGATGCTGTCTTTTACGAAAGAGCTAAAGAACTTAAACTACATCTGAAGGAGAGAGGCTATACACGCCAAATAATTTGTAAAGCCTTTCAAAGAGCGAAAAGAACACCAAGGGACCAATTGTTGATTCCTAAAAAGAAAATCAACAATATTGATGAAAAAGTGAGATTTGTCAGTACGTTTTAAGCAGAGCATCAGATTATAAGTGAAATACTAAATTGTCATACTGGTATTCTTAAGTCTGAAAAGGACCTATCCCAATTTGTGGAAGATAAGATCTATACCAATTAGGGAAGAACTCCTATGATCGGTAATAAACTGGTTAGGAGTCATTTTGTCAGGAGAAAAAACAGTAACAGAAATGTTTGTGGTACGTATCCTTGAAAACTTGACTCCTGTGGCCAGACACTATCTTAAATCACATGGAATAAAACCAGATTTGAAAGTATCTGTCTTACAAGTTATCAGACCTAGAATAAGGGGTGAAAATATAGAATCCATGCTACTACAAGCAGAATGCAGGTGGATTTTTTAGTTAAAGGGACATGAAACCCACATTTTTTTCTTTCATGATTTAGAAAGAAAAGGCATTTTTAAACATCTTTCTAATTTAATTCTATTATCTTATTTGTTTTATTCTCTTGATATTCTTTGATGAAAGCATATCTAGATATGCTCACTAGCTGCTGATTGGTTGCTGCACATAGAAGCCTCATGTGATTGGCTCACCCATGTGCATTGCTTTTTCTTCAAATAAGGATATCTAAAAAATTAAGCAAAATAAATAATAGAAGTAAATTGTAATGTTGTTTAAATTTGTATTCTCTATCTGAATCATGAAAGAAAGATTTTGGGTTTAGTGGCCCTTTAAACACCCTTACACCAGCAGGTCTAAATGAATAGGATGGATATGGCTCTTTTCTATAATTGATTACACTATTTATTTACTACCAATAAGTAGACATGTTGGAATGTCCGGTCAAATCAATAACTTTAAGCTAACTGATTGAGAGCTGTATGGTTCTCATGCTATAATATTGGGTTATATATTATAACTGAAGAATACATTAGGTTCTCTGTGTGAAATATGCTTTACCATATGGTTATATTGTATAGGGTGTCACTACTGTTCTCATTTTGGTATATCCATCTGTATGGTTTATCTATTAATCATAATTCTTTGTTGTCCCCAATACACCTATTTTAGTAATATCAATTTGATATCTGTTCTTGTTACCATCTCAGCACTTCACATATGAATATGAATTTGTATTTCACTTATTGGAAGTGTATATCGTTGTTGTCTCCCATGCAATCCCAATGTATGGGAGATACATAGATATGCTGAAATATCCGGTCAAATGTATAGCCCTAAGTTCCCGGATTGTGAGAAACATGGCTGTTATGCCACAATACTGTGTCAAATATAAGCTTTAATTCTGGTAGATTAATTGATTTGGTTTATCTTCCAAGCGTTTTCTTATAGTCCCCAATATATTATCTCCAGTAACATCAATTGGATTTTGGTACTAGTTACCATTACAGAGCTAAATATCGGTTTGCACCTTTAATAAGTGTATATCTTTATTATCTCCCATCTTAATGTTCTATTCATATTAGTTAACACTAAGCGCTTTATTTATATATACCTTTCTATATATCAATGTTGTAACATGGATTGATATTGGCATTAGATTCTCTGATCTGGAATTATATTAGTATCTCGCACACTAAGCATCTCCCACTGAGGGGCAACCCTAACTTCCTCCCAGGCATGACTACGCGAATATTCGCCCAGTGGGAGTAGAAGGGACTAGGTGCAATCTCACATCTAATAAACCCACTCACCAACACAATATTTCCTTTGGCGCATCTACGAGATAAATTTGACCTCCCCAGACACAGTACATTTGCATACCTCCAAGCCGCTCACTACACACGTAAACTCCTCACTGAGGGTCTAGACGTCACGACGAGCTCCCCAATAGACTCCATTTGCTCTCTGACTAAGCAAGGATCACACTCTATTTCCTACATCTATAGCTTAATTATTGAAGGCAAATCTACTGAGATCATGCAACAGCTGAGTTCCAAATGGTCCTGCTGCACAGGCCTCGACATTAGTGAAGACACTATATCAAACAGCTTTAAGCTGCTTACTACTAGCACATTAGCAATGAGATATAGAGAGATGCACCTTAAATTCATTCACTTCAGCTACATCACCGCCCACCTTAGAGCCAAATGGGTTCCGGGCGCGGTAGATTCATGTCCTAAATGCTCCTTACCTGGTCCGGATATCATACATCTGTTCTGGGGCTGCCCTAAAATAACTCAATACTGGAATAAGATACAATTCTGGTTGAACAGGATACATAGCGAGACATTAGTCTTAACAATTCATGACGTCTTCTTTCTCAGGGGACACACACGGAGCGTCCCACAGGAACGCTTCATAAACACCGCCATCCTAATAGCTAGGAAACTAATCCTACGACACTGGGTTTCTAGTAAACCGCCACATATCACACATTTTACTAGCCTCTTGCATGCACAGCTTTTAATTGAACAGGCGGACGTTAAGGGAGACCTAGAGAGGAGAATTAAGACCTTTTACAGAAAATGGGAACCCTACCTATTGACCTTACCCGACAGCATCTACACACAGATAATATCACCTTTTGCCAATAGTATATTTATGATGACAGAGAGACTGAGAAGCCAGGACATATAGGAAGGCTAAATACCTCTTAAAAACACTAACCCCCCTCTCCCTCCCTCCCTCCCCCTCTCCTCTCCTCTTCTTTCTTTCCTCTCCCCTGCTCCTTCCTTCCTTTTCTTACTCCCTTCACTTTTCCGACTATCCTTACCTCTCCAATGAGACCCTGAAGCGTTGGAGCTAACCTGTGTAGGAAACCGCGACATATCGGGCGGGGCGGACCGGGTGCCTCCTCCCCAGCAAAACCCAGCGGACTTGGGGCTTTCGCCTCCTCTCACGGAACACAAAACTGAACCCTGCTGCTCTGGTGGAGGACTCTGTTGTTGTTGATGTTTTGACTATTTACGTTAACTGGAAATGTTTTGTCCCCCCCCCTCCCCGGAGACCACTTGTATTAGCACTAACCTCCCCGGGAACCTATTTAACTTGCACTGGCCATGAGATGTAAATGTAAATCTCCTCATATATATTAAGTTTTTATTATGTAAATTGGATTTTCGCCTTGCCAGGGTTACTGCTTTTCCATATGATGCCACCCGATCCAGGTTTTGTTATTTACATGGGAAACTTTGTTGTTGTTATTGTTGTTTTGTTGGTTTCCCTATCCCCCTCCCCTCCTCTCACCCTCCCCCTTTCCCCTTCCAATAGGCTTAACCCCTCTCCCCATCCCTCGCCTTTCCTTTCCCCTCTCCCTGTTGACCCTACCCCTTTCCCACCTCCCCTCCCTCCCCATCCTTCCCCCCCTCCCCTCCTCCTCCTCCCCCCCCCCCCTTTTTCCTTTCTTCCCGGTTTTAGGCAAAAATTTAAAATGCCAGGTTGGGTGACAATCGCTTCAAGATTGTTTCAGACCAATACATATACCATGAAGTGACGTGTCTGCTATGATGCCATTTTTGTGAATAATTGAGTTTCGCCTCTTCATGTATTTTACTACTACTTGTTGTATTGCGCCCCCTGGGGTTTTTTCACTAAATAAAGAAATATAAAATATTAGTATCTCGCCTGATGTAAATAGTTACGATCCTGCTAATAGCAGTTTTCACTATGATGTTTTTAGCAGCATCTGATTGGCTGATTCCTCCGTTCTCAATCACATGATGTTTTCTGCCACCCAGTAATATTGTGGTTAACGTGATAGGGGTGTGTTGCGATACTCACCCCTGATTGGCCATTCGATGATTTTTAGGTAGGGGGGGCTTTCCCAACTCTGGTTAGCCTTTGACAAAGCCGTGTAGTGGCGAAATGCGCATAAGGCGTATCTCCTGAGTCCAGTGGTCACACTTATTTTATTATAATTCTGTTTGTCATACAGCTCCTTATGAGCTACTTTATTCGTTGCTGCCAGCTGTGGTTATTACTCAGACCTTTGCTTACTTGCTCTTGTGACTGCATTTAAACAGTATAATATGTTGTGAGGTCAATCCTCTTTTTTAGACATTGATTCTCTATGCAGCACATTAGTGTGTTTGTTTGTATTGGTCTGTGTGGTGCCCTTTTTTGATCATTATTCTTATCAAGTTCTTTGTGATTACTGGTACTTAATACCTTTATTTTAATCTAAGTTTTAATACACACACTGGTTGATACACAATTTTTAATAATGACTATTAAATGTTAAGTTTTATATTTTTTCTCCATAGTTGGTGGTTTCCCCGCCATCATATTTTGCATGTATTATATATTCCTTTAAGTGCTCTAGATTTGTCCACCTTTCTTCTCTTTTCTTGTTTGCTTAGTTTAGGTAACTAACAGGTTAACACAGGCTTTGGAGCCATCAGGCTTGCCGGTAACAGCAGTTATTAAGTCCGCAGCCTCTGAGGCTGCAGTCTGCAATCCGCCCGATCCTATACAATCGGGCTAATTGACACCGCCTGCTAGTTGCCGTTTGTCCGCGAATCTGCAGGGGGCAGCATTGCACAATCATTTCTGGTGAACTGTTTGTGCAATGTTAAATGCCGACAGCATATGCTGTCGGCATTCAGCGATGTCTGTCGGACATGATACGCTACAGTGTATCATGTCGGACAGACATTGATAAATTGGCCCCTTTGACTGAATAGCTTGATACAGGTTAAATGCAGTGTTAAACACTTAAGGTTTTTTCAGGCAGCTTAGGCAAGTAGTAGGTTAACATTGGCTTTGACTGAATAGCTTGATACAGGTTAAATGGAGAGTTAAACACTTCAGATGTTTCAGGCAGCTTAAGCAAGTAGCAAGTTAACACAGGCTTTGACTGAATAGCTCGATACAGGTTAAATGCAGAGTTAAACACTTCAGGTAATTCAGGCAGTTTTAGGTAAGTAGCAGGTTAACACAGGCTTTGATTGAATAGCTTGATACAGGTTAAATGCAGAGTTAAACACTTCAGGTATTTCAGGCAGTTTTAGGTAAGTAGCAGGTTAACACAGACTTTGAATAGCTTGACACAGGTTAAATGCAGAGTTTAAACAGTTTGGGCATTTCAGGTAGCTTAGGCAAATAGCGTACTCACGATCAGATAGAGAGGTTAACAAGTAGCCACAAAGTTGAAAGCAACCACGAACAGGCACCAGAAATTCTACAGCTCAGGGCTAAATAGGTGTATGATGTCATCAGGAGGCCGACAGTTAAAGAGACACTAAACCCAAAAATGTTCTTTCATGATTCAGGTAGAGAATACAATTTGAAACAACATTCCAATTTACTTCTATTATCTAATTTTGCTTCATTTTATAGATATCCTTGGTTGAAGAAATAGCAATGCACATGGGTGAGCCAATCACATGAGGCACCTATGTGCAGCCACCAATCAGCAGCTACTTAGCCTATCTAGATATGCTTTTCAGCAAAGAATATCAAGAGAATGTAGCAAATTAATTTTTTAATTTTCACGCTTCATTGAAATCTATAGGGGAATATGTTAACACGTGTTTTTGCGTGCATCGGGTTAGCGGTTGTGCGAAAACTTTTTAGTTTCAACTTGTAATACACGCGCTACCTGATGTGTGCAAAAAGTTTACTTCTAGCAGAGTTAACATCTGATTCATGTTATCTTTCTATTTGCTATTATTCTCTTAGCTGGCATCAGTTTGCTTTGTTATTTTCAAAAAATTTTTTTTTATAACATTGGATATACCAATATTACATTATTATGGTTGTTTCCAATTTTGTTTAACTGTATTAAAGAATACATTAAACATTGTGACTCTATTGGGTTGCAAGTACTTTATTTTGAATGCTTGTAGTGCATATACATGCCTCAGCCAAGTTAATTCAGTCCTTTTTTCATTCTTCGTGCCTACTAATTGGGACTCATATAATGGCGTCTGAATAAAAGGCTATGATGGTCATTTCACAAGAGCTTTCAATATGATCTTTTGTTAAGTAACATATTTACTTGTCTCTTTGTAAGCTTATTTGTGAAATTAATGTAAAAAATAAATCAAAATAAATAAATAAATAACCATCTATCTATAGTATATATAGTTGCAAACCCATAAAATGTACTGTATATATTTGTATACTGTATTTACTAAGTGATAGTCTAATGAATTTTCTGGACTAAAAAATGAAGAAAAACATTTACATAATATTTATGTAGTAATTGTTAGAACCCATACAGGTTACAGTATTCATATTTGTATATTTACTAAGTAATAGTCTATTTTATATACTGGGCTCAGAGGGAAAAAAAACTTTCTATTTACCTACCAAACCAATGCCAAAGCCAATGTTGCAAATTAAATGTATGCATTTATTTAATGGACCTCCAATGAAGTTCTTAGGAAAATGATCAATAATGGTAAAAGAAAATAGTTTAAATGTTTGGCTACAGGTATTGTAGATGGCATGTTCTTTGATACTATCTATACTTGATATGTGTATCTACCTACATATTATCCCAGACTCAATAAAACTTATTTGTAAATCTTAAGTTTCATTTGTAACCCTGCAACATCACAATTCAAAAACGGAGAAATGAATAAAGATTTGCACCTGTTCCTCATCACATATGTGAGTTGTGATGGAGTAATATAAAAATTAACAGAGCAGCATTTATCGTGTAACAATGTACCTCTTGGTACGTAGAACAAGCTTCACTGTGAAGGGTACTGCCATTACAAAAATGCCTTTGGAACAAACAAATGAAAATGAAAAACCTCCCTTGATAAAACAATTTATACTAATAAAAAAATAAAAAAAAATAGAAAATAGTGAAAGAAAAAAGTCTAGTAATCATTTCTGATTTGTAAGCAACTCTGGTTTAAGGATAATCGGATGAACCATTAAACTTGTCAGAGGCAATCTCAGACCGGAGGAGATACTTCTAGATGGAGAAATAGCAGAAGTAGAATATGATGTAGATGTAGTAGTTCTAGGAATAATCTCTAAAGAGACTGCAGACAATTCAGCAAGATGATCCAATTTTGTGTCCAGGAGATGAGCAGCACGAGTTCCCAATAATTGACCCTGGTGGGCCACAGCCGTTACTGCTTTTTCCGGGTCCATGTGGCTCATTTGAAATGTCAACTTTGGCTACGTAGTAAGTGTATGTGCAGGTTGGGACTGGAGGTAGAGTAGTGGATATAGGCACACTTACCAGAAATAGTGGATAGAGTCCAGAAATCGACCCACTAATGGAATAGAATAATGATATGTTGTGTAGTCAGACAGGATAGGTCAGTGACAGATCTTGCAAAGACAATACTGAGAAAGATCCAGTAGAATAGTCAAGCAAGCAGAACTGGCAATAGATAAGGGAAAGACACTATAGGAGATAGACCAGGAGACTCATCAAAAGCCAGTCAAATGGTCAAGACACTATCAGAAAAGTCCAGGAGAATTAGCATCCAGAAGAGTTGTCTAAGAAAGTAAAATCAGCAATGATGATCCAGCAGCAAACAAACAGAAGTTCACCCTAGAAAGCTAGTCCAAGAAACAGGCGAAGATGGCAGTGACTTGCATGAATTTGTGGTGCCAGTGGCAGTAAACTGACTTACAAATAATGCAGCACCCAAGAATAATGCAAAAAGCAATGCAGGGTGGAGAAATTATGCAAAGTAAATAAAAGCTACCAGAAAATCCACAATGTGAAAACTAGTTATACCTATTCAAACTACAGCTCTACTTATGAATTGGAATGGCTTGTAAAAGAAGCAAAAATGAATGCAATCTTTTGTGCACAGGAATGCTGATGGACTGGAATTAGGGCCAAAGAGTATTAACTTATATACAATTATCACCAAAATGTTGTCCCAACATTTAGTTTTTATGCCCTATTCTCACTCTTATCCCATATAAATATTACCTATGTATAAACAGTATTCTATTGTCAGCCACAAGGTTATAAATATTTATAAAATCAATTGTTATGAAAAAATGTAATATAGAAAGTGCATTTTAATTTCCGACCACTAGATGGTGCTCCGTATATTCTGCTACTTGGGAATTAATTCTGTCTCTAATTCCATTGACTTTCTGGCATGCAAGGCAGATGTAGCTATAAACAGAATTTGGCAGCAGATGACAACCACATGGCATATCTAGTATGTGGTTATTCTGCAGCTCTGAGTGTGACCTCTTTTTCTGGCATTGGTTTCCTTAGAAATATGCTTCCCATTAAAGGACACTATCCTCAATCTATCATTTACACACTCTAGACAGATAATAGGCATTAAAACTGTAAAAAAGAGATACTTACCATAAGCTGCAAATATTATAATAAGAAATGTTTATCAGCTTATGTCAACAGTGTTATGTAATTTGGTGTGACAACTATATTGCATTACATATTTTTCACTTTCTTCTGTGACAACCATCTCATTCTAGAAAAATATATGGCAACTATTAATACATTGACCCTAATTATCAACTGTCCCTATTTTGTATATATATATTAAATTCATTGGACAGTTCAATCTTAAACCCATGTTTCAGGTGATTAGAATTTTGGATTCAGTAGCGGACATACTTAACAGAGGGCCCTTGTGCAAAAAAAAGTCCCCCCGAAGATAATGATTTTGAGTATATATATATATATATATATATATATATATATATATATATTTTAAAATCCTCCACTAAATACAAAATGTAGAGAAAATAACTAATTGTGTAAACCATTTACAAGTCTAGACAAGTCAGAAGACTTGCTTTTCCCACAGAAACTCTCCGATTACACTGTTTCCAATGCAGCAAAGGATTCTGGGTAAGGCATGCAAATGAGGTTCACAATGACTCACCTTTTTACTTTTAGCCTGCTTTTTAAGACAGACTTCCCTTTATGCCATAGCATCGCCGCATTACACAGCTTTTACGCTTAACTAGGGTTAGCACAGTGATTCAGAACCAATCCCAGGACAGTTGTTTCGTGGTTATTGCCACTCATCATCATGCTGCATTGGAAACAGTGTAATCGGAGGGGAGGAAACTCTGCTCTTTTTGCTTTCTCAGCCCCTTTCAGTGGGTGCACCAGCCTAACCTCATCAACAGTGCTAAATTGGGAGCTTCTAAGTAAGTTTTAAAAGGTTTTATATTGGATTTTAGATCAGTATCTGTGCATATTCTTCTTTATAGCATTGACCACTATAGGCAGTTATATGGAAATTGGTGTAGACTTTCCTTCAAAGAAAAACTGTTGCAGCTATTTTCATAAATTGTCATTTTGAAGATATAGGGTGTAGGAAATTGTTGTATTTTGCTGCATATAGTTAAAACATTGCTCAGTAAACAATTAATTGCTGTTGCAGTCATATTTCACTAGTACATTTTGGAATATTAGAAATGTCGGGCAGAGCTCACCTTCAAGCTGTGATAGCACAGGACAGTGGAGCATTTTTGAGAAAATAAAGGATTTTTTTATGTATATTTAAAGTGACAGACTCACACAGACTTTAAACAGACAAGTCACACTATACATACAGTACACAGCTTAAAAAAGAACAGCTCACCTCACACTCAGGGTTTTATGATCTAAAGGTCTCCTCTCTAGCGAGATGATTTAAAGGGACATTAAACACTAAATAAATGCTAGATAGAATGATACCTTCAAAGAAAAGATTAGTCTGAGAATAACATTTAGATCTATTTTTTAAAGTTTCATTAGTTTAGATAGTGACAAAATAAGTGTAAAGTTTTAGTGTCTATAAAACAATGGGTAACTTAGGTTACCTTCTCTGCTGTGGCCAATTAGAGAGAGTTATAAATAGGTCAC